>NW_027272376.1:0-98910 GCF_040938485.1 Diadema antillarum
ACCAAGTCCAAGGCGGCAAAACCAAAGAAGCCTGCTGCCAAGAAGGGTGCCAAATAAGTTTTATTTGCACCTCACATCAAAAATCAAACGGCTCTTTTAAGAGCCACCACAAACCCAAGAAAGAATAATTGTATTAAGTAGTCGATGCACTGAGAAAAGAAGAAGAAGAAGAAGAAGAAGAAGAAGAAAGAAATACACGCATGCACAGAAACACAAAACGGGGAAAATAGAAAGGAATAGTTTACAAAAACAGAAATCATTCTATATTGGTGAATTTATGTCGAAAAGGAGAGAAATGGTAGATGAAGGCACAATTGAGGAGTTTTATGTGTTACTCAATAGCAAACAATTGTAACGAAAATAGGCTAAATAGAATGTGAGCGGGGGAGGGTGATGGTTTTCGTTTAGGAGAGAAGTTTTACTCTGAAAGATCGTTTCAAACTCGAAATCATGTGAGTGTGAGTGTATGTGTATATATGCATATCTGCCACTCCATATCTATGTAGCTTTATGCTGTCAATATTATCATACGTGTATTTCATTTGTTCATTTCTTTAGGTAATGTGCGACAGAGTAATGTATGTGATGTGACACAGTGCCCGTCCGACTCGCGGTGCAGCTGGTCTGGTCAACGCAACGGACGGCCGTGAGGTGGCGCACTCGATCCAGCCGGATGTCGTGCAGGCGGATCGTGGGCTGGCCGCGGCGGACAGTAGGAGAATGGGGCGTCGTCCTCCATGTCCGCAAAGCGGTTACTTAAAACCTGTTCGGTCAGGTGCAGTGTCATCATTCGGCTTTTGGATTTCTCATCAGCTATACCACAATCAACTCGCACCATCATGTCTGGACGCGGTAAAGGAGGCAAAGGACTAGGAAAGGGAGGAGCAAAGCGGCACCGCAAAGTTCTTCGTGATAACATCCAGGGCATCACCAAGCCAGCAATCCGTCGTCTGGCAAGAAGGGGCGGAGTGAAGAGAATCTCGGGCCTCATCTACGAAGAAACCCGCGGAGTCCTGAAAGTCTTCCTTGAGAACGTGATCCGCGATGCAGTGACATACTGCGAGCATGCCAAACGCAAGACGGTTACTGCCATGGACGTCGTTTACGCATTGAAGAGGCAGGGACGCACACTCTACGGATTTGGCGGCTAGAATTCAACGGCCTCCTGCACCACAAAACAACGGCTCTTTTCAGAGCCACCACATTATCAAGAAAGAATACACTTTATGAAACAAATTTCCACATCTCTTTCATTTGTTATTACGACACGTCAGGTCATATTCTATGGACCGAACGTCATTATGAAAAGCACGTTTGAATCAATGCTCAAACCTCGTCATTATATTGTACTGAAATAATTTCCCCATCTTTATATAACATCGTACATATTTCTAGTTCAGATTTTTGTTTTTTTTTTCTGTTCTGTGGCAATCATGCTCATAAAAAACGCCTCCACTGCACGCTGTATAGAGTTTACTGGTTGTAAATGACGATGGCATAACGACTATGGCATGTTTTTGCTCATCACAGCCCCCAGTTGCAAATAGGGAAAGAGAGAGAGAGAGAGAGAGATGGAGAGAGAGAGGAATTTCTCTCAAGTAAAGTTGTTGTTTTGGCTTCTGTAATGTTGTTGTCATACGATTGTAAACTTGTTGCTTTCTGTGTGAAGTTGTTGCTTCGTGTGTAAAGTTGTTGTCTTTTTGGTAAAGTTGTTGTTCCCATAGTGGGTGGGTTGTAGAAAGCAACAACTTTACACATTTCTTTGGTGAAGTTTGGTGTAGGAAAGATTCTATGCACTATTTGGCATGACCAGCATATAGCCAATTTTGCGCAGATTAAGCACCCGCAGTACACATGTTGGAGTAATTAAGTCTGGATAATATCTTGCTGTTTGACATTGGGTTTAGTATTGGGAAGTGAGAAACAAAAAAGCAATCAATCAATCAATCAATCAAATAAAGAAAGAAAGAAAGAAAGAAAGAAAGAAAGAAAGAATAGTATCGACAATTCAATTCATTTATTTTCATTTTCAACGTAACACAAGATAAATCAGGTATTACATCATAAACAAAAACATTTGCCTTTGCAATAGATAAATGATATCCATAAACATAAGAGCGCATACTGGCAAAAAAAAAAAGAAAAGAAAAAGAAAGAAGAAATGACACAAAGTCATGCTTCAGTTGTATGCAAGCAAGAAGGTATGGTTTCTCTAACGCATAATAAATCTTTACAAATGAATTTCAGCTGCAGCGCGTTAGGAAACGGCGACGAAGGTAGATAATACGTGTAAAAGTTTAACAGGCACTGAAAAGAAATAAGGGAGGTTAGCAGCTATTTCGTGAGACACGCAACAGAATATGTATAGCTACAGGAGCTTTTCTGGATCTGGTTTGATTACAAAAAGAAAAGAAAAGTTATCAATAAAATATTTACAGAGAATTATTAATGTGTTTCATTTTTACACGCAGTTCAAGGACAAAATCAGGGTGATATTGGACAGAAATCTGTCTACCGCCATCTGGTGGCAAAAAACCATTATTCCACCACGGCCGGCAGGCAGAGCCGTCACGCCCGCCTGAATTGATGCTTCTGCTAATCCTCATCTAATTTGCATGAACTGTGCGAGCGGATCCTCCGAACGCGTATAAAAGAGGAGAGGGGGCAGGTGACCATAACATTTCTCTTTCAGAGCAACGTCGAATTCGCACCCGCTTAGTCTAATCAACGCTCACAATGGCTCCTCCATCCGGACAAGTTGCCAAGAAGGGTTCCAAGAAAGCTGCCAAGGCTCCCCGGCCCAATGCCGACAAGAAGAGGCGTAGGAAGAGGAAGGAGAGCTACGGCATCTACATCTACAAGGTTCTGAAGCAAGTCCACCCAGATACTGGAATTTCGAGTCGCGCCATGTCCATCATGAACAGCTTCGTCAACGACATTTTCGAACGCATCGCCGCCGAAGCTGCCCGTCTCGGTCAGTACAACAAGAAGTCGACCATCAGCAGCCGTGAAGTGCAGACCGCAGTGCGCCTCCTTCTCCCCGGAGAACTGGCAAAGCACGCCGTCAGCGAGGGCACCAAAGCTGTCACCAAGTACACTACATCCAAGTAGATGTCCACAGTCGCCTCTAATCCAAACGGCCCTTATCAGGGCCACCACATAACCAAGAAAGAATATCCAACTGTTGTATGAAATCATAATTATATCCTAATTATAACGAATCAAAAAGCTAGTACTTTACACACCAGACTAGAAATACAAATCATTGCTTGCTTAGTGATTTCAGATTGTCTGCTTATTCATATTAGCTTCTCGTGTTAACATAATGTACTCATTAATTAGTTGAATGAAAGCACTACCTGATCGAAAAAATCATGCATACATATTACAGATTAATGCTTAAGACCCGCACAATATACAGTAACTTCCAATCTGCCTGCTCTTCCTCTTCGGGTAGAAGAGAGAATACAAAGAGTCTAAATTACCACACCGCTTTATAGAATCATCTTCTTAACGAGGTGTTGCTATATGAATCTATTCCAAATACCATCATGCACGTATAGTAATAATATCAATGTTACAGCAGCCTGCTGCGTACAGAAAAAATCGTTCGGAATGATGTCTTCAGTATATTATAGTGGTCGCAATAATCATTGAATTCGCGAGCTGGTATCTCAACGGCGCCATCTACGGGAACGCGTGAACAGGTTGAGCAGCGTGACCAACCACAGCAGACTGGACGGGTGGCGGCCGCCGCTGCGGGGCTGGACAGTGCGGTCATCTCGGACAAAGGAAATCACTGCTTGACCAATCACAGGCCACGGATTGGATCCGTCCCGGGTCTAGGGATCCATCGTCCGCGATATAAAATGGGAGCTGAATGTCCGGCGGTTTCATTCTCTTCCCAACTCCGCATCGAAAAAACTCCCTACTCGTTACCTGAAGAAAACATGGCTCGCACCAAGCAGACGGCTCGCAAGTCGACTGGAGGCAAGGCTCCTCGCAAGCAACTGGCTACGAAGGCTGCTCGCAAGAGTGCCCCCGCCACCGGAGGAGTGAAGAAACCTCATCGCTATAGGCCCGGCACAGTCGCACTTCGTGAGATTCGCCGCTACCAGAAGAGCACCGAACTTCTCATCCGCAAACTTCCCTTCCAGCGACTTGTTCGTGAGATTGCTCAGGATTTCAAGACCGAGCTGCGCTTCCAAAGCTCTGCTGTCATGGCCCTCCAAGAAGCGAGCGAGGCTTACCTCGTGGGTCTGTTCGAAGACACCAACCTGTGCGCCATCCACGCCAAGCGGGTCACCATCATGCCCAAGGACATTCAGCTGGCCCGTCGCATCCGGGGAGAGAGGGCGTAGAGAGAGGCCTGTCCTCCGTGGTCGCACCACCCAACACAACGGCTCTTTTCAGAGCCACCACATTATCAAGAAAGAATATCATGGTTCATACAATATTCTGTTTGTTATTCTTAGTTGTAAAAAAGTAGAGGCTAGGATGATGTAAGATATTTATATATTTAAAAGTGCACACGTAGTTGAACGGAAATAAAAATTGAGAACAAGAAAAAAAAAATGTCGACAGACCAAAAAGATAAATGAAATGCCCGTAAAGTAGGGAATATCTGTCCCCGCCCCCTTCTTCATATGAAACGCAGTCGACGGTGATTATGTACCTCGCAAATCACTGAATCCATATGTAATTGAGACGAGAAGGGGTCTATTAGGTGCTTAATAGAGAGAGAGAGAGGGGGGGGGGGTAGATAGATAGGGAGATAGAAGGAGTGAGGGGGGGATTAGTCAAAGTAAAACTATATGGCCAAGGAAAGAAAAAAAATAAAGTTTGTGACGTCAATTCTGAGTCTATTCATCAATGTGTTGACGTGATCTGAATGCTGATTCAACTGAAAGTGTGTATTCACAATTGCTTTATCGTGAAATATGATATACGGATAGCCGCCTCGATACAACTAGCTGAAGTGAAGCACTACACACTGTGCCGAGTTAGCCAGCAAGAGGGCAGCAAACAGCGCTTGTGTCCGCACTGGCAGCAGAAGCTGCCCACGGCTACCACCGGCTACGCTGATTGGTCGACCGGTCAACAAAAGGATCTTGACCCGCTGGATCCCCGAGCGGGGTATAAATGGGTGCGGAAACAATCAGCGGGGATCACACTCTCAGTTGAATCAGCATTCAGATCACGTCAACACATTTGTCTCTCCGTCTCCAATCATGTCTGGACGAGGAAAATCTGGCAAGGCTCGCACCAAGGCCAAGTCTCGATCATCACGCGCCGGCCTGCAGTTCCCCGTCGGCCGAGTTCATCGCTTCCTTCGTAAAGGCAACTACGCCCAGAGAGTAGGCGCTGGTGCACCAGTGTACCTAGCTGCTGTTCTCGAGTACCTGACCGCTGAGATTCTGGAGCTGGCCGGCAACGCCGCCCGCGATAACAAGAAGACAAGGATCATCCCGCGACATCTTCAACTTGCCGTTCGCAACGACGAAGAGCTGAACAAGCTGCTGGGAGGCGTGACAATCGCTCAGGGTGGTGTACTGCCAAACATCCAGGCCGTGCTTCTGCCGAAGAAGACTGCAAAGTCCAGTTAGAGACTTCACGGCTCTTTTCAACCAAACGGCCCTTATCAGGGCCACCACATTTTCCAGAAAGAATACATTCAATTCATCATGCTATTTTGTGTTGTGTTGAAATTTCCGTGTTTTTTTTTTTTGTCTTTCTCTCTCTCTCTCTCTCTCTCTCTCTCTAATTATCCTTACTTGAATCACACATAAATAGAAAATGTAGAGAAAGGAAGAAATACAGTGATGAAAATAAAGGAAGAAATATAATGATAGACATATAAGGTGACAATGCACAATATTATATAAGGAGACAAAATAGATAAGGGATAAGCATAAAATAAACACTAAAATATATAAGGTGGCAATACATACCATTAGATGAGGAGAGAAGATGGAGAATGAATAGGCATATAATAGAGTATGAAAATAAGCAAGAATTAAGTAACAAGAATTTCGGAAGAATTTATGAATTTATAAAAAATGCACAGATGATAAATCGTCAGGCGAGGCCGTTTTGAGGTTAAAAAGAAGGGATTAAGATAAAAGAGTAATTTATCGACAGCATATAGAGAACAGCACAGCCACATGTATGTAGGAAATTTGTGTGTTTGATTGCGTTAATGCTCTAGTGTTTGTGCGTTTCCTGTCTAAAATTGTTGCAGTTTTCGGCATGTTGTAATATAAAACAGCTGCCTTAGGGAAACACGTGGATAAAACAAATGGAGCAGAAATGTAAATCAAGTAATATGAAACAGGGAACAGACGTGGAAGCACATTAGGCAGAGCGTTCTCCACGACGCCATGCCCGAGATGTCCGGTGATTCCTTCGAGGTACGCAATGAGCTGATAAAGCGACAGTGCGAAGGTTGCGAGTCATTAGTTTTGTTCCACTACTCTCTGAATCACTACGTATCGCATCGATTGTTATCGTGATGGCGGCTTCGGAAGCAGCAAAGAAGACGACCAAGAAGAAAGCGCCCGAGCATCCACCGACTCAGGTGATGGTCAATGCTGCTATCGGCGCACTGAAGGAGCGGAATGGATCTTCGCTTCAGGCCATTAAGAAGTACATCGCAGCCAACTACAAAGTAGGCGATATGGACCGACAGACCATCTTCATCAAGCGAGCTCTGCGGAAAGGGGTTGCCAACGAGACACTGGTTCAGACGAAAGGTGTCGGGGCATCTGGCTCTTTCAAGCTGAACGTCAAGGCAGCAAAGGCAGAGGCGGCGGAGAAGGCACGAAAAGAGAAGCAGAAGGCAAAGGCCAAGGCTGACCGCGAGAAGACCAAGGCAAAGGCAGCCGCAAAGAAAGAGAAGGCGGTCGCCAAGAAGGCCAAAGCTGCAGCAGAAAAGAAGGAGAAGAAGCAGAAGAAGGCGACAAAGAAGAAGCCGGCAAAGAAGACAGCGACCAAGTCGGAGAAAACGAAGACGCCCAAGAAGAAGACCGCAGCAAAGAAGCCATCCAAGAAGACAACCCCGAAGAAAGTGGCGAAGAAGACGACCACCAAGTCCAAGGCGGCAAAACCAAAGAAGCCTGCTGCCAAGAAGGGTGCCAAATAAGTTTTATTTGCACCTCACATCAAAAATCAAACGGCTCTTTTAAGAGCCACCACAAACCCAAGAAAGAATAATTGTATTAAGTAGTCGATGCACTGAGAAAAGAAGAAGAAGAAGAAGAAGAAGAAGAAGAAGAAAGAAATACACGCATGCACAGAAACACAAAACGGGGAAAATAGAAAGGAATAGTTTACAAAAACAGAAATCATTCTATATTGGTGAATTTATGTCGAAAAGGAGAGAAATGGTAGATGAAGGCACAATTGAGGAGTTTTATGTGTTACTCAATAGCAAACAATTGTGTGAGAGCTAACGAAAATAGGCTAAATAGAATGTGAGCGGGGGAGGGTGATGGTTTTCGTTTAGGAGAGAAGTTTTACTCTGAAAGATCGTTTCAAACTCGAAATCATGTGAGTGTGAGTGTATGTGTATATATGCATATCTGCCACTCCATATCTATGTAGCTTTATGCTGTCAATATTATCATACGTGTATTTCATTTGTTCATTTCTTTAGGTAATGTGCGACAGAGTAATGTATGTGATGTGACACAGTGCCCGTCCGACTCGCGGTGCAGCTGGTCTGGTCAACGCAACGGACGGCCGTGAGGTGGCGCACTCGATCCAGCCGGATGTCGTGCAGGCGGATCGTGGGCTGGCCGCGGCGGACAGTAGGAGAATGGGGCGTCGTCCTCCATGTCCGCAAAGCGGTTACTTAAAACCTGTTCGGTCAGGTGCAGTGTCATCATTCGGCTTTTGGATTTCTCATCAGCTATACCACAATCAACTCGCACCATCATGTCTGGACGCGGTAAAGGAGGCAAAGGACTAGGAAAGGGAGGAGCAAAGCGGCACCGCAAAGTTCTTCGTGATAACATCCAGGGCATCACCAAGCCAGCAATCCGTCGTCTGGCAAGAAGGGGCGGAGTGAAGAGAATCTCGGGCCTCATCTACGAAGAAACCCGCGGAGTCCTGAAAGTCTTCCTTGAGAACGTGATCCGCGATGCAGTGACATACTGCGAGCATGCCAAACGCAAGACGGTTACTGCCATGGACGTCGTTTACGCATTGAAGAGGCAGGGACGCACACTCTACGGATTTGGCGGCTAGAATTCAACGGCCTCCTGCACCACAAAACAACGGCTCTTTTCAGAGCCACCACATTATCAAGAAAGAATACACTTTATGAAACAAATTTCCACATCTCTTTCATTTGTTATTACGACACGTCAGGTCATATTCTATGGACCGAACGTCATTATGAAAAGCACGTTTGAATCAATGCTCAAACCTCGTCATTATATTGTACTGAAATAATTTCCCCATCTTTATATAACATCGTACATATTTCTAGTTCAGATTTTTGTTTTTTTTTTTCTGTTCTGTGGCAATCATGCTCATAAAAAACGCCTCCACTGCACGCTGTATAGAGTTTACTGGTTGTAAATGACGATGGCATAACGACTATGGCATGTTTTTGCTCATCACAGCCCCCAGTTGCAAATAGGGAAAGAGAGAGAGAGAGAGAGAGATGGAGAGAGAGAGGAATTTCTCTCAAGTAAAGTTGTTGTTTTGGCTTCTGTAATGTTGTTGTCATACGATTGTAAACTTGTTGCTTTCTGTGTGAAGTTGTTGCTTCGTGTGTAAAGTTGTTGTCTTTTTGGTAAAGTTGTTGTTCCCATAGTGGGTGGGTTGTAGAAAGCAACAACTTTACACATTTCTTTGGTGAAGTTTGGTGTAGGAAAGATTCTATGCACTATTTGGCATGACCAGCATATAGCCAATTTTGCGCAGATTAAGCACCCGCAGTACACATGTTGGAGTAATTAAGTCTGGATAATATCTTGCTGTTTGACATTGGGTTTAGTATTGGGAAGTGAGAAACAAAAAAGCAATCAATCAATCAATCAATCAAATAAAGAAAGAAAGAAAGAAAGAAAGAAAGAAAGAAAGAATAGTATCGACAATTCAATTCATTTATTTTCATTTTCAACGTAACACAAGATAAATCAGGTATTACATCATAAACAAAAACATTTGCCTTTGCAATAGATAAATGATATCCATAAACATAAGAGCGCATACTGGCAAAAAAAAAAAGAAAAGAAAAAGAAAGAAGAAATGACACAAAGTCATGCTTCAGTTGTATGCAAGCAAGAAGGTATGGTTTCTCTAACGCATAATAAATCTTTACAAATGAATTTCAGCTGCAGCGCGTTAGGAAACGGCGACGAAGGTAGATAATACGTGTAAAAGTTTAACAGGCACTGAAAAGAAATAAGGGAGGTTAGCAGCTATTTCGTGAGACACGCAACAGAATATGTATAGCTACAGGAGCTTTTCTGGATCTGGTTTGATTACAAAAAGAAAAGAAAAGTTATCAATAAAATATTTACAGAGAATTATTAATGTGTTTCATTTTTACACGCAGTTCAAGGACAAAATCAGGGTGATATTGGACAGAAATCTGTCTACCGCCATCTGGTGGCAAAAAACCATTATTCCACCACGGCCGGCAGGCAGAGCCGTCACGCCCGCCTGAATTGATGCTTCTGCTAATCCTCATCTAATTTGCATGAACTGTGCGAGCGGATCCTCCGAACGCGTATAAAAGAGGAGAGGGGGCAGGTGACCATAACATTTCTCTTTCAGAGCAACGTCGAATTCGCACCCGCTTAGTCTAATCAACGCTCACAATGGCTCCTCCATCCGGACAAGTTGCCAAGAAGGGTTCCAAGAAAGCTGCCAAGGCTCCCCGGCCCAATGCCGACAAGAAGAGGCGTAGGAAGAGGAAGGAGAGCTACGGCATCTACATCTACAAGGTTCTGAAGCAAGTCCACCCAGATACTGGAATTTCGAGTCGCGCCATGTCCATCATGAACAGCTTCGTCAACGACATTTTCGAACGCATCGCCGCCGAAGCTGCCCGTCTCGGTCAGTACAACAAGAAGTCGACCATCAGCAGCCGTGAAGTGCAGACCGCAGTGCGCCTCCTTCTCCCCGGAGAACTGGCAAAGCACGCCGTCAGCGAGGGCACCAAAGCTGTCACCAAGTACACTACATCCAAGTAGATGTCCACAGTCGCCTCTAATCCAAACGGCCCTTATCAGGGCCACCACATAACCAAGAAAGAATATCCAACTGTTGTATGAAATCATAATTATATCCTAATTATAACGAATCAAAAAGCTAGTACTTTACACACCAGACTAGAAATACAAATCATTGCTTGCTTAGTGATTTCAGATTGTCTGCTTATTCATATTAGCTTCTCGTGTTAACATAATGTACTCATTAATTAGTTGAATGAAAGCACTACCTGATCGAAAAAATCATGCATACATATTACAGATTAATGCTTAAGACCCGCACAATATACAGTAACTTCCAATCTGCCTGCTCTTCCTCTTCGGGTAGAAGAGAGAATACAAAGAGTCTAAATTACCACACCGCTTTATAGAATCATCTTCTTAACGAGGTGTTGCTATATGAATCTATTCCAAATACCATCATGCACGTATAGTAATAATATCAATGTTACAGCAGCCTGCTGCGTACAGAAAAAATCGTTCGGAATGATGTCTTCAGTATATTATAGTGGTCGCAATAATCATTGAATTCGCGAGCTGGTATCTCAACGGCGCCATCTACGGGAACGCGTGAACAGGTTGAGCAGCGTGACCAACCACAGCAGACTGGACGGGTGGCGGCCGCCGCTGCGGGGCTGGACAGTGCGGTCATCTCGGACAAAGGAAATCACTGCTTGACCAATCACAGGCCACGGATTGGATCCGTCCCGGGTCTAGGGATCCATCGTCCGCGATATAAAATGGGAGCTGAATGTCCGGCGGTTTCATTCTCTTCCCAACTCCGCATCGAAAAAACTCCCTACTCGTTACCTGAAGAAAACATGGCTCGCACCAAGCAGACGGCTCGCAAGTCGACTGGAGGCAAGGCTCCTCGCAAGCAACTGGCTACGAAGGCTGCTCGCAAGAGTGCCCCCGCCACCGGAGGAGTGAAGAAACCTCATCGCTATAGGCCCGGCACAGTCGCACTTCGTGAGATTCGCCGCTACCAGAAGAGCACCGAACTTCTCATCCGCAAACTTCCCTTCCAGCGACTTGTTCGTGAGATTGCTCAGGATTTCAAGACCGAGCTGCGCTTCCAAAGCTCTGCTGTCATGGCCCTCCAAGAAGCGAGCGAGGCTTACCTCGTGGGTCTGTTCGAAGACACCAACCTGTGCGCCATCCACGCCAAGCGGGTCACCATCATGCCCAAGGACATTCAGCTGGCCCGTCGCATCCGGGGAGAGAGGGCGTAGAGAGAGGCCTGTCCTCCGTGGTCGCACCACCCAACACAACGGCTCTTTTCAGAGCCACCACATTATCAAGAAAGAATATCATGGTTCATACAATATTCTGTTTGTTATTCTTAGTTGTAAAAAAGTAGAGGCTAGGATGATGTAAGATATTTATATATTTAAAAGTGCACACGTAGTTGAACGGAAATAAAAATTGAGAACAAGAAAAAAAAAATGTCGACAGACCAAAAAGATAAATGAAATGCCCGTAAAGTAGGGAATATCTGTCCCCGCCCCCTTCTTCATATGAAACGCAGTCGACGGTGATTATGTACCTCGCAAATCACTGAATCCATATGTAATTGAGACGAGAAGGGGTCTATTAGGTGCTTAATAGAGAGAGAGAGAGGGGGGGGGGGTAGATAGATAGGGAGATAGAAGGAGTGAGGGGGGGATTAGTCAAAGTAAAACTATATGGCCAAGGAAAGAAAAAAAATAAAGTTTGTGACGTCAATTCTGAGTCTATTCATCAATGTGTTGACGTGATCTGAATGCTGATTCAACTGAAAGTGTGTATTCACAATTGCTTTATCGTGAAATATGATATACGGATAGCCGCCTCGATACAACTAGCTGAAGTGAAGCACTACACACTGTGCCGAGTTAGCCAGCAAGAGGGCAGCAAACAGCGCTTGTGTCCGCACTGGCAGCAGAAGCTGCCCACGGCTACCACCGGCTACGCTGATTGGTCGACCGGTCAACAAAAGGATCTTGACCCGCTGGATCCCCGAGCGGGGTATAAATGGGTGCGGAAACAATCAGCGGGGATCACACTCTCAGTTGAATCAGCATTCAGATCACGTCAACACATTTGTCTCTCCGTCTCCAATCATGTCTGGACGAGGAAAATCTGGCAAGGCTCGCACCAAGGCCAAGTCTCGATCATCACGCGCCGGCCTGCAGTTCCCCGTCGGCCGAGTTCATCGCTTCCTTCGTAAAGGCAACTACGCCCAGAGAGTAGGCGCTGGTGCACCAGTGTACCTAGCTGCTGTTCTCGAGTACCTGACCGCTGAGATTCTGGAGCTGGCCGGCAACGCCGCCCGCGATAACAAGAAGACAAGGATCATCCCGCGACATCTTCAACTTGCCGTTCGCAACGACGAAGAGCTGAACAAGCTGCTGGGAGGCGTGACAATCGCTCAGGGTGGTGTACTGCCAAACATCCAGGCCGTGCTTCTGCCGAAGAAGACTGCAAAGTCCAGTTAGAGACTTCACGGCTCTTTTCAACCAAACGGCCCTTATCAGGGCCACCACATTTTCCAGAAAGAATACATTCAATTCATCATGCTATTTTGTGTTGTGTTGAAATTTCCGTGTTTTTTTTTTGTCTTTCTCTCTCTCTCTCTCTCTCTCTCTCTCTAATTATCCTTACTTGAATCACACATAAATAGAAAATGTAGAGAAAGGAAGAAATACAGTGATGAAAATAAAGGAAGAAATATAATGATAGACATATAAGGTGACAATGCACAATATTATATAAGGAGACAAAATAGATAAGGGATAAGCATAAAATAAACACTAAAATATATAAGGTGGCAATACATACCATTAGATGAGGAGAGAAGATGGAGAATGAATAGGCATATAATAGAGTATGAAAATAAGCAAGAATTAAGTAACAAGAATTTCGGAAGAATTTATGAATTTATAAAAAATGCACAGATGATAAATCGTCAGGCGAGGCCGTTTTGAGGTTAAAAAGAAGGGATTAAGATAAAAGAGTAATTTATCGACAGCATATAGAGAACAGCACAGCCACATGTATGTAGGAAATTTGTGTGTTTGATTGCGTTAATGCTCTAGTGTTTGTGCGTTTCCTGTCTAAAATTGTTGCAGTTTTCGGCATGTTGTAATATAAAACAGCTGCCTTAGGGAAACACGTGGATAAAACAAATGGAGCAGAAATGTAAATCAAGTAATATGAAACAGGGAACAGACGTGGAAGCACATTAGGCAGAGCGTTCTCCACGACGCCATGCCCGAGATGTCCGGTGATTCCTTCGAGGTACGCAATGAGCTGATAAAGCGACAGTGCGAAGGTTGCGAGTCATTAGTTTTGTTCCACTACTCTCTGAATCACTACGTATCGCATCGATTGTTATCGTGATGGCGGCTTCGGAAGCAGCAAAGAAGACGACCAAGAAGAAAGCGCCCGAGCATCCACCGACTCAGGTGATGGTCAATGCTGCTATCGGCGCACTGAAGGAGCGGAATGGATCTTCGCTTCAGGCCATTAAGAAGTACATCGCAGCCAACTACAAAGTAGGCGATATGGACCGACAGACCATCTTCATCAAGCGAGCTCTGCGGAAAGGGGTTGCCAACGAGACACTGGTTCAGACGAAAGGTGTCGGGGCATCTGGCTCTTTCAAGCTGAACGTCAAGGCAGCAAAGGCAGAGGCGGCGGAGAAGGCACGAAAAGAGAAGCAGAAGGCAAAGGCCAAGGCTGACCGCGAGAAGACCAAGGCAAAGGCAGCCGCAAAGAAAGAGAAGGCGGTCGCCAAGAAGGCCAAAGCTGCAGCAGAAAAGAAGGAGAAGAAGCAGAAGAAGGCGACAAAGAAGAAGCCGGCAAAGAAGACAGCGACCAAGTCGGAGAAAACGAAGACGCCCAAGAAGAAGACCGCAGCAAAGAAGCCATCCAAGAAGACAACCCCGAAGAAAGTGGCGAAGAAGACGACCACCAAGTCCAAGGCGGCAAAACCAAAGAAGCCTGCTGCCAAGAAGGGTGCCAAATAAGTTTTATTTGCACCTCACATCAAAAATCAAACGGCTCTTTTAAGAGCCACCACAAACCCAAGAAAGAATAATTGTATTAAGTAGTCGATGCACTGAGAAAAGAAGAAGAAGAAGAAGAAGAAGAAGAAGAAGAAAGAAATACACGCATGCACAGAAACACAAAACGGGGAAAATAGAAAGGAATAGTTTACAAAAACAGAAATCATTCTATATTGGTGAATTTATGTCGAAAAGGAGAGAAATGGTAGATGAAGGCACAATTGAGGAGTTTTATGTGTTACTCAATAGCAAACAATTGTGTGAGAGCTAACGAAAATAGGCTAAATAGAATGTGAGCGGGGGAGGGTGATGGTTTTCGTTTAGGAGAGAAGTTTTACTCTGAAAGATCGTTTCAAACTCGAAATCATGTGAGTGTGAGTGTATGTGTATATATGCATATCTGCCACTCCATATCTATGTAGCTTTATGCTGTCAATATTATCATACGTGTATTTCATTTGTTCATTTCTTTAGGTAATGTGCGACAGAGTAATGTATGTGATGTGACACAGTGCCCGTCCGACTCGCGGTGCAGCTGGTCTGGTCAACGCAACGGACGGCCGTGAGGTGGCGCACTCGATCCAGCCGGATGTCGTGCAGGCGGATCGTGGGCTGGCCGCGGCGGACAGTAGGAGAATGGGGCGTCGTCCTCCATGTCCGCAAAGCGGTTACTTAAAACCTGTTCGGTCAGGTGCAGTGTCATCATTCGGCTTTTGGATTTCTCATCAGCTATACCACAATCAACTCGCACCATCATGTCTGGACGCGGTAAAGGAGGCAAAGGACTAGGAAAGGGAGGAGCAAAGCGGCACCGCAAAGTTCTTCGTGATAACATCCAGGGCATCACCAAGCCAGCAATCCGTCGTCTGGCAAGAAGGGGCGGAGTGAAGAGAATCTCGGGCCTCATCTACGAAGAAACCCGCGGAGTCCTGAAAGTCTTCCTTGAGAACGTGATCCGCGATGCAGTGACATACTGCGAGCATGCCAAACGCAAGACGGTTACTGCCATGGACGTCGTTTACGCATTGAAGAGGCAGGGACGCACACTCTACGGATTTGGCGGCTAGAATTCAACGGCCTCCTGCACCACAAAACAACGGCTCTTTTCAGAGCCACCACATTATCAAGAAAGAATACACTTTATGAAACAAATTTCCACATCTCTTTCATTTGTTATTACGACACGTCAGGTCATATTCTATGGACCGAACGTCATTATGAAAAGCACGTTTGAATCAATGCTCAAACCTCGTCATTATATTGTACTGAAATAATTTCCCCATCTTTATATAACATCGTACATATTTCTAGTTCAGATTTTTGTTTTTTTTTTTCTGTTCTGTGGCAATCATGCTCATAAAAAACGCCTCCACTGCACGCTGTATAGAGTTTACTGGTTGTAAATGACGATGGCATAACGACTATGGCATGTTTTTGCTCATCACAGCCCCCAGTTGCAAATAGGGAAAGAGAGAGAGAGAGAGAGAGATGGAGAGAGAGAGGAATTTCTCTCAAGTAAAGTTGTTGTTTTGGCTTCTGTAATGTTGTTGTCATACGATTGTAAACTTGTTGCTTTCTGTGTGAAGTTGTTGCTTCGTGTGTAAAGTTGTTGTCTTTTTGGTAAAGTTGTTGTTCCCATAGTGGGTGGGTTGTAGAAAGCAACAACTTTACACATTTCTTTGGTGAAGTTTGGTGTAGGAAAGATTCTATGCACTATTTGGCATGACCAGCATATAGCCAATTTTGCGCAGATTAAGCACCCGCAGTACACATGTTGGAGTAATTAAGTCTGGATAATATCTTGCTGTTTGACATTGGGTTTAGTATTGGGAAGTGAGAAACAAAAAAGCAATCAATCAATCAATCAATCAAATAAAGAAAGAAAGAAAGAAAGAAAGAAAGAAAGAAAGAATAGTATCGACAATTCAATTCATTTATTTTCATTTTCAACGTAACACAAGATAAATCAGGTATTACATCATAAACAAAAACATTTGCCTTTGCAATAGATAAATGATATCCATAAACATAAGAGCGCATACTGGCAAAAAAAAAAGAAAAGAAAAAGAAAGAAGAAATGACACAAAGTCATGCTTCAGTTGTATGCAAGCAAGAAGGTATGGTTTCTCTAACGCATAATAAATCTTTACAAATGAATTTCAGCTGCAGCGCGTTAGGAAACGGCGACGAAGGTAGATAATACGTGTAAAAGTTTAACAGGCACTGAAAAGAAATAAGGGAGGTTAGCAGCTATTTCGTGAGACACGCAACAGAATATGTATAGCTACAGGAGCTTTTCTGGATCTGGTTTGATTACAAAAAGAAAAGAAAAGTTATCAATAAAATATTTACAGAGAATTATTAATGTGTTTCATTTTTACACGCAGTTCAAGGACAAAATCAGGGTGATATTGGACAGAAATCTGTCTACCGCCATCTGGTGGCAAAAAACCATTATTCCACCACGGCCGGCAGGCAGAGCCGTCACGCCCGCCTGAATTGATGCTTCTGCTAATCCTCATCTAATTTGCATGAACTGTGCGAGCGGATCCTCCGAACGCGTATAAAAGAGGAGAGGGGGCAGGTGACCATAACATTTCTCTTTCAGAGCAACGTCGAATTCGCACCCGCTTAGTCTAATCAACGCTCACAATGGCTCCTCCATCCGGACAAGTTGCCAAGAAGGGTTCCAAGAAAGCTGCCAAGGCTCCCCGGCCCAATGCCGACAAGAAGAGGCGTAGGAAGAGGAAGGAGAGCTACGGCATCTACATCTACAAGGTTCTGAAGCAAGTCCACCCAGATACTGGAATTTCGAGTCGCGCCATGTCCATCATGAACAGCTTCGTCAACGACATTTTCGAACGCATCGCCGCCGAAGCTGCCCGTCTCGGTCAGTACAACAAGAAGTCGACCATCAGCAGCCGTGAAGTGCAGACCGCAGTGCGCCTCCTTCTCCCCGGAGAACTGGCAAAGCACGCCGTCAGCGAGGGCACCAAAGCTGTCACCAAGTACACTACATCCAAGTAGATGTCCACAGTCGCCTCTAATCCAAACGGCCCTTATCAGGGCCACCACATAACCAAGAAAGAATATCCAACTGTTGTATGAAATCATAATTATATCCTAATTATAACGAATCAAAAAGCTAGTACTTTACACACCAGACTAGAAATACAAATCATTGCTTGCTTAGTGATTTCAGATTGTCTGCTTATTCATATTAGCTTCTCGTGTTAACATAATGTACTCATTAATTAGTTGAATGAAAGCACTACCTGATCGAAAAAATCATGCATACATATTACAGATTAATGCTTAAGACCCGCACAATATACAGTAACTTCCAATCTGCCTGCTCTTCCTCTTCGGGTAGAAGAGAGAATACAAAGAGTCTAAATTACCACACCGCTTTATAGAATCATCTTCTTAACGAGGTGTTGCTATATGAATCTATTCCAAATACCATCATGCACGTATAGTAATAATATCAATGTTACAGCAGCCTGCTGCGTACAGAAAAAATCGTTCGGAATGATGTCTTCAGTATATTATAGTGGTCGCAATAATCATTGAATTCGCGAGCTGGTATCTCAACGGCGCCATCTACGGGAACGCGTGAACAGGTTGAGCAGCGTGACCAACCACAGCAGACTGGACGGGTGGCGGCCGCCGCTGCGGGGCTGGACAGTGCGGTCATCTCGGACAAAGGAAATCACTGCTTGACCAATCACAGGCCACGGATTGGATCCGTCCCGGGTCTAGGGATCCATCGTCCGCGATATAAAATGGGAGCTGAATGTCCGGCGGTTTCATTCTCTTCCCAACTCCGCATCGAAAAAACTCCCTACTCGTTACCTGAAGAAAACATGGCTCGCACCAAGCAGACGGCTCGCAAGTCGACTGGAGGCAAGGCTCCTCGCAAGCAACTGGCTACGAAGGCTGCTCGCAAGAGTGCCCCCGCCACCGGAGGAGTGAAGAAACCTCATCGCTATAGGCCCGGCACAGTCGCACTTCGTGAGATTCGCCGCTACCAGAAGAGCACCGAACTTCTCATCCGCAAACTTCCCTTCCAGCGACTTGTTCGTGAGATTGCTCAGGATTTCAAGACCGAGCTGCGCTTCCAAAGCTCTGCTGTCATGGCCCTCCAAGAAGCGAGCGAGGCTTACCTCGTGGGTCTGTTCGAAGACACCAACCTGTGCGCCATCCACGCCAAGCGGGTCACCATCATGCCCAAGGACATTCAGCTGGCCCGTCGCATCCGGGGAGAGAGGGCGTAGAGAGAGGCCTGTCCTCCGTGGTCGCACCACCCAACACAACGGCTCTTTTCAGAGCCACCACATTATCAAGAAAGAATATCATGGTTCATACAATATTCTGTTTGTTATTCTTAGTTGTAAAAAAGTAGAGGCTAGGATGATGTAAGATATTTATATATTTAAAAGTGCACACGTAGTTGAACGGAAATAAAAATTGAGAACAAGAAAAAAAAAATGTCGACAGACCAAAAAGATAAATGAAATGCCCGTAAAGTAGGGAATATCTGTCCCCGCCCCCTTCTTCATATGAAACGCAGTCGACGGTGATTATGTACCTCGCAAATCACTGAATCCATATGTAATTGAGACGAGAAGGGGTCTATTAGGTGCTTAATAGAGAGAGAGAGAGGGGGGGGGGGTAGATAGATAGGGAGATAGAAGGAGTGAGGGGGGGATTAGTCAAAGTAAAACTATATGGCCAAGGAAAGAAAAAAAATAAAGTTTGTGACGTCAATTCTGAGTCTATTCATCAATGTGTTGACGTGATCTGAATGCTGATTCAACTGAAAGTGTGTATTCACAATTGCTTTATCGTGAAATATGATATACGGATAGCCGCCTCGATACAACTAGCTGAAGTGAAGCACTACACACTGTGCCGAGTTAGCCAGCAAGAGGGCAGCAAACAGCGCTTGTGTCCGCACTGGCAGCAGAAGCTGCCCACGGCTACCACCGGCTACGCTGATTGGTCGACCGGTCAACAAAAGGATCTTGACCCGCTGGATCCCCGAGCGGGGTATAAATGGGTGCGGAAACAATCAGCGGGGATCACACTCTCAGTTGAATCAGCATTCAGATCACGTCAACACATTTGTCTCTCCGTCTCCAATCATGTCTGGACGAGGAAAATCTGGCAAGGCTCGCACCAAGGCCAAGTCTCGATCATCACGCGCCGGCCTGCAGTTCCCCGTCGGCCGAGTTCATCGCTTCCTTCGTAAAGGCAACTACGCCCAGAGAGTAGGCGCTGGTGCACCAGTGTACCTAGCTGCTGTTCTCGAGTACCTGACCGCTGAGATTCTGGAGCTGGCCGGCAACGCCGCCCGCGATAACAAGAAGACAAGGATCATCCCGCGACATCTTCAACTTGCCGTTCGCAACGACGAAGAGCTGAACAAGCTGCTGGGAGGCGTGACAATCGCTCAGGGTGGTGTACTGCCAAACATCCAGGCCGTGCTTCTGCCGAAGAAGACTGCAAAGTCCAGTTAGAGACTTCACGGCTCTTTTCAACCAAACGGCCCTTATCAGGGCCACCACATTTTCCAGAAAGAATACATTCAATTCATCATGCTATTTTGTGTTGTGTTGAAATTTCCGTGTTTTTTTTTTGTCTTTCTCTCTCTCTCTCTCTCTCTCTCTCTCTCTCTAATTATCCTTACTTGAATCACACATAAATAGAAAATGTAGAGAAAGGAAGAAATACAGTGATGAAAATAAAGGAAGAAATATAATGATAGACATATAAGGTGACAATGCACAATATTATATAAGGAGACAAAATAGATAAGGGATAAGCATAAAATAAACACTAAAATATATAAGGTGGCAATACATACCATTAGATGAGGAGAGAAGATGGAGAATGAATAGGCATATAATAGAGTATGAAAATAAGCAAGAATTAAGTAACAAGAATTTCGGAAGAATTTATGAATTTATAAAAAATGCACAGATGATAAATCGTCAGGCGAGGCCGTTTTGAGGTTAAAAAGAAGGGATTAAGATAAAAGAGTAATTTATCGACAGCATATAGAGAACAGCACAGCCACATGTATGTAGGAAATTTGTGTGTTTGATTGCGTTAATGCTCTAGTGTTTGTGCGTTTCCTGTCTAAAATTGTTGCAGTTTTCGGCATGTTGTAATATAAAACAGCTGCCTTAGGGAAACACGTGGATAAAACAAATGGAGCAGAAATGTAAATCAAGTAATATGAAACAGGGAACAGACGTGGAAGCACATTAGGCAGAGCGTTCTCCACGACGCCATGCCCGAGATGTCCGGTGATTCCTTCGAGGTACGCAATGAGCTGATAAAGCGACAGTGCGAAGGTTGCGAGTCATTAGTTTTGTTCCACTACTCTCTGAATCACTACGTATCGCATCGATTGTTATCGTGATGGCGGCTTCGGAAGCAGCAAAGAAGACGACCAAGAAGAAAGCGCCCGAGCATCCACCGACTCAGGTGATGGTCAATGCTGCTATCGGCGCACTGAAGGAGCGGAATGGATCTTCGCTTCAGGCCATTAAGAAGTACATCGCAGCCAACTACAAAGTAGGCGATATGGACCGACAGACCATCTTCATCAAGCGAGCTCTGCGGAAAGGGGTTGCCAACGAGACACTGGTTCAGACGAAAGGTGTCGGGGCATCTGGCTCTTTCAAGCTGAACGTCAAGGCAGCAAAGGCAGAGGCGGCGGAGAAGGCACGAAAAGAGAAGCAGAAGGCAAAGGCCAAGGCTGACCGCGAGAAGACCAAGGCAAAGGCAGCCGCAAAGAAAGAGAAGGCGGTCGCCAAGAAGGCCAAAGCTGCAGCAGAAAAGAAGGAGAAGAAGCAGAAGAAGGCGACAAAGAAGAAGCCGGCAAAGAAGACAGCGACCAAGTCGGAGAAAACGAAGACGCCCAAGAAGAAGACCGCAGCAAAGAAGCCATCCAAGAAGACAACCCCGAAGAAAGTGGCGAAGAAGACGACCACCAAGTCCAAGGCGGCAAAACCAAAGAAGCCTGCTGCCAAGAAGGGTGCCAAATAAGTTTTATTTGCACCTCACATCAAAAATCAAACGGCTCTTTTAAGAGCCACCACAAACCCAAGAAAGAATAATTGTATTAAGTAGTCGATGCACTGAGAAAAGAAGAAGAAGAAGAAGAAGAAGAAGAAGAAAGAAATACACGCATGCACAGAAACACAAAACGGGGAAAATAGAAAGGAATAGTTTACAAAAACAGAAATCATTCTATATTGGTGAATTTATGTCGAAAAGGAGAGAAATGGTAGATGAAGGCACAATTGAGGAGTTTTATGTGTTACTCAATAGCAAACAATTGTGTGAGAGCTAACGAAAATAGGCTAAATAGAATGTGAGCGGGGGAGGGTGATGGTTTTCGTTTAGGAGAGAAGTTTTACTCTGAAAGATCGTTTCAAACTCGAAATCATGTGAGTGTGAGTGTATGTGTATATATGCATATCTGCCACTCCATATCTATGTAGCTTTATGCTGTCAATATTATCATACGTGTATTTCATTTGTTCATTTCTTTAGGTAATGTGCGACAGAGTAATGTATGTGATGTGACACAGTGCCCGTCCGACTCGCGGTGCAGCTGGTCTGGTCAACGCAACGGACGGCCGTGAGGTGGCGCACTCGATCCAGCCGGATGTCGTGCAGGCGGATCGTGGGCTGGCCGCGGCGGACAGTAGGAGAATGGGGCGTCGTCCTCCATGTCCGCAAAGCGGTTACTTAAAACCTGTTCGGTCAGGTGCAGTGTCATCATTCGGCTTTTGGATTTCTCATCAGCTATACCACAATCAACTCGCACCATCATGTCTGGACGCGGTAAAGGAGGCAAAGGACTAGGAAAGGGAGGAGCAAAGCGGCACCGCAAAGTTCTTCGTGATAACATCCAGGGCATCACCAAGCCAGCAATCCGTCGTCTGGCAAGAAGGGGC
This sequence comes from Diadema antillarum, assembly GCF_040938485.1. Classification (NCBI taxonomy): domain Eukaryota; kingdom Metazoa; phylum Echinodermata; class Echinoidea; order Diadematoida; family Diadematidae; genus Diadema; species Diadema antillarum. The sequence goes on from NW_027272376.1 coordinate 22,252, forward strand.
GGAGTGAAGAGAATCTCGGGCCTCATCTACGAAGAAACCCGCGGAGTCCTGAAAGTCTTCCTTGAGAACGTGATCCGCGATGCAGTGACATACTGCGAGCATGCCAAACGCAAGACGGTTACTGCCATGGACGTCGTTTACGCATTGAAGAGGCAGGGACGCACACTCTACGGATTTGGCGGCTAGAATTCAACGGCCTCCTGCACCACAAAACAACGGCTCTTTTCAGAGCCACCACATTATCAAGAAAGAATACACTTTATGAAACAAATTTCCACATCTCTTTCATTTGTTATTACGACACGTCAGGTCATATTCTATGGACCGAACGTCATTATGAAAAGCACGTTTGAATCAATGCTCAAACCTCGTCATTATATTGTACTGAAATAATTTCCCCATCTTTATATAACATCGTACATATTTCTAGTTCAGATTTTTGTTTTTTTTTTCTGTTCTGTGGCAATCATGCTCATAAAAAACGCCTCCACTGCACGCTGTATAGAGTTTACTGGTTGTAAATGACGATGGCATAACGACTATGGCATGTTTTTGCTCATCACAGCCCCCAGTTGCAAATAGGGAAAGAGAGAGAGAGAGAGAGAGATGGAGAGAGAGAGGAATTTCTCTCAAGTAAAGTTGTTGTTTTGGCTTCTGTAATGTTGTTGTCATACGATTGTAAACTTGTTGCTTTCTGTGTGAAGTTGTTGCTTCGTGTGTAAAGTTGTCTTTTTGGTAAAGTTGTTGTTCCCATAGTGGGTGGGTTGTAGAAAGCAACAACTTTACACATTTCTTTGGTGAAGTTTGGTGTAGGAAAGATTCTATGCACTATTTGGCATGACCAGCATATAGCCAATTTTGCGCAGATTAAGCACCCGCAGTACACATGTTGGAGTAATTAAGTCTGGATAATATCTTGCTGTTTGACATTGGGTTTAGTATTGGGAAGTGAGAAACAAAAAAGCAATCAATCAATCAATCAATCAAATAAAGAAAGAAAGAAAGAAAGAAAGAAAGAAAGAAAGAATAGTATCGACAATTCAATTCATTTATTTTCATTTTCAACGTAACACAAGATAAATCAGGTATTACATCATAAACAAAAACATTTGCCTTTGCAATAGATAAATGATCAAAATGATCAAAACAACGGCTCTTTTCAGAGCCACCACATTATCAAGAAAGAATACACTTTATGAAACAAATTTCCACATCTCTTTCATTTGTTATTACGACACGTCAGGTCATATTCTATGGACCGAACGTCATTATGAAAAGCACGTTTGAATCAATGCTCAAACCTCGTCATTATATTGTACTGAAATAATTTCCCCATCTTTATATAACATCGTACATATTTCTAGTTCAGATTTTTGTTTTTTTTTTCTGTTCTGTGGCAATCATGCTCATAAAAAACGCCTCCACTGCACGCTGTATAGAGTTTACTGGTTGTAAATGACGATGGCATAACGACTATGGCATGTTTTTGCTCATCACAGCCCCCAGTTGCAAATAGGGAAAGAGAGAGAGAGAGAGAGAGATGGAGAGAGAGAGGAATTTCTCTCAAGTAAAGTTGTTGTTTTGGCTTCTGTAATGTTGATAAATGATATCCATAAACATAAGAGCGCATACTGGCAAAAAAAAAAGAAAAGAAAAAGAAAGAAGAAATGACACAAAGTCATGCTTCAGTTGTATGCAAGCAAGAAGGTATGGTTTCTCTAACGCATAATAAATCTTTACAAATGAATTTCAGCTGCAGCGCGTTAGGAAACGGCGACGAAGGTAGATAATACGTGTAAAAGTTTAACAGGCACTGAAAAGAAATAAGGGAGGTTAGCAGCTATTTCGTGAGACACGCAACAGAATATGTATAGCTACAGGAGCTTTTCTGGATCTGGTTTGATTACAAAAAGAAAAGAAAAGTTATCAATAAAATATTTACAGAGAATTATTAATGTGTTTCATTTTTACACGCAGTTCAAGGACAAAATCAGGGTGATATTGGACAGAAATCTGTCTACCGCCATCTGGTGGCAAAAAACCATTATTCCACCACGGCCGGCAGGCAGAGCCGTCACGCCCGCCTGAATTGATGCTTCTGCTAATCCTCATCTAATTTGCATGAACTGTGCGAGCGGATCCTCCGAACGCGTATAAAAGAGGAGAGGGGGCAGGTGACCATAACATTTCTCTTTCAGAGCAACGTCGAATTCGCACCCGCTTAGTCTAATCAACGCTCACAATGGCTCCTCCATCCGGACAAGTTGCCAAGAAGGGTTCCAAGAAAGCTGCCAAGGCTCCCCGGCCCAATGCCGACAAGAAGAGGCGTAGGAAGAGGAAGGAGAGCTACGGCATCTACATCTACAAGGTTCTGAAGCAAGTCCACCCAGATACTGGAATTTCGAGTCGCGCCATGTCCATCATGAACAGCTTCGTCAACGACATTTTCGAACGCATCGCCGCCGAAGCTGCCCGTCTCGGTCAGTACAACAAGAAGTCGACCATCAGCAGCCGTGAAGTGCAGACCGCAGTGCGCCTCCTTCTCCCCGGAGAACTGGCAAAGCACGCCGTCAGCGAGGGCACCAAAGCTGTCACCAAGTACACTACATCCAAGTAGATGTCCACAGTCGCCTCTAATCCAAACGGCCCTTATCAGGGCCACCACATAACCAAGAAAGAATATCCAACTGTTGTATGAAATCATAATTATATCCTAATTATAACGAATCAAAAAGCTAGTACTTTACACACCAGACTAGAAATACAAATCATTGCTTGCTTAGTGATTTCAGATTGTCTGCTTATTCATATTAGCTTCTCGTGTTAACATAATGTACTCATTAATTAGTTGAATGAAAGCACTACCTGATCGAAAAAATCATGCATACATATTACAGATTAATGCTTAAGACCCGCACAATATACAGTAACTTCCAATCTGCCTGCTCTTCCTCTTCGGGTAGAAGAGAGAATACAAAGAGTCTAAATTACCACACCGCTTTATAGAATCATCTTCTTAACGAGGTGTTGCTATATGAATCTATTCCAAATACCATCATGCACGTATAGTAATAATATCAATGTTACAGCAGCCTGCTGCGTACAGAAAAAATCGTTCGGAATGATGTCTTCAGTATATTATAGTGGTCGCAATAATCATTGAATTCGCGAGCTGGTATCTCAACGGCGCCATCTACGGGAACGCGTGAACAGGTTGAGCAGCGTGACCAACCACAGCAGACTGGACGGGTGGCGGCCGCCGCTGCGGGGCTGGACAGTGCGGTCATCTCGGACAAAGGAAATCACTGCTTGACCAATCACAGGCCACGGATTGGATCCGTCCCGGGTCTAGGGATCCATCGTCCGCGATATAAAATGGGAGCTGAATGTCCGGCGGTTTCATTCTCTTCCCAACTCCGCATCGAAAAAACTCCCTACTCGTTACCTGAAGAAAACATGGCTCGCACCAAGCAGACGGCTCGCAAGTCGACTGGAGGCAAGGCTCCTCGCAAGCAACTGGCTACGAAGGCTGCTCGCAAGAGTGCCCCCGCCACCGGAGGAGTGAAGAAACCTCATCGCTATAGGCCCGGCACAGTCGCACTTCGTGAGATTCGCCGCTACCAGAAGAGCACCGAACTTCTCATCCGCAAACTTCCCTTCCAGCGACTTGTTCGTGAGATTGCTCAGGATTTCAAGACCGAGCTGCGCTTCCAAAGCTCTGCTGTCATGGCCCTCCAAGAAGCGAGCGAGGCTTACCTCGTGGGTCTGTTCGAAGACACCAACCTGTGCGCCATCCACGCCAAGCGGGTCACCATCATGCCCAAGGACATTCAGCTGGCCCGTCGCATCCGGGGAGAGAGGGCGTAGAGAGAGGCCTGTCCTCCGTGGTCGCACCACCCAACACAACGGCTCTTTTCAGAGCCACCACATTATCAAGAAAGAATATCATGGTTCATACAATATTCTGTTTGTTATTCTTAGTTGTAAAAAAGTAGAGGCTAGGATGATGTAAGATATTTATATATTTAAAAGTGCACACGTAGTTGAACGGAAATAAAAATTGAGAACAAGAAAAAAAAAATGTCGACAGACCAAAAAGATAAATGAAATGCCCGTAAAGTAGGGAATATCTGTCCCCGCCCCCTTCTTCATATGAAACGCAGTCGACGGTGATTATGTACCTCGCAAATCACTGAATCCATATGTAATTGAGACGAGAAGGGGTCTATTAGGTGCTTAATAGAGAGAGAGAGAGGGGGGGGGGGTAGATAGATAGGGAGATAGAAGGAGTGAGGGGGGGATTAGTCAAAGTAAAACTATATGGCCAAGGAAAGAAAAAAAATAAAGTTTGTGACGTCAATTCTGAGTCTATTCATCAATGTGTTGACGTGATCTGAATGCTGATTCAACTGAAAGTGTGTATTCACAATTGCTTTATCGTGAAATATGATATACGGATAGCCGCCTCGATACAACTAGCTGAAGTGAAGCACTACACACTGTGCCGAGTTAGCCAGCAAGAGGGCAGCAAACAGCGCTTGTGTCCGCACTGGCAGCAGAAGCTGCCCACGGCTACCACCGGCTACGCTGATTGGTCGACCGGTCAACAAAAGGATCTTGACCCGCTGGATCCCCGAGCGGGGTATAAATGGGTGCGGAAACAATCAGCGGGGATCACACTCTCAGTTGAATCAGCATTCAGATCACGTCAACACATTTGTCTCTCCGTCTCCAATCATGTCTGGACGAGGAAAATCTGGCAAGGCTCGCACCAAGGCCAAGTCTCGATCATCACGCGCCGGCCTGCAGTTCCCCGTCGGCCGAGTTCATCGCTTCCTTCGTAAAGGCAACTACGCCCAGAGAGTAGGCGCTGGTGCACCAGTGTACCTAGCTGCTGTTCTCGAGTACCTGACCGCTGAGATTCTGGAGCTGGCCGGCAACGCCGCCCGCGATAACAAGAAGACAAGGATCATCCCGCGACATCTTCAACTTGCCGTTCGCAACGACGAAGAGCTGAACAAGCTGCTGGGAGGCGTGACAATCGCTCAGGGTGGTGTACTGCCAAACATCCAGGCCGTGCTTCTGCCGAAGAAGACTGCAAAGTCCAGTTAGAGACTTCACGGCTCTTTTCAACCAAACGGCCCTTATCAGGGCCACCACATTTTCCAGAAAGAATACATTCAATTCATCATGCTATTTTGTGTTGTGTTGAAATTTCCGTGTTTTTTTTTGTCTTTCTCTCTCTCTCTCTCTCTCTCTCTCTCTAATTATCCTTACTTGAATCACACATAAATAGAAAATGTAGAGAAAGGAAGAAATACAGTGATGAAAATAAAGGAAGAAATATAATGATAGACATATAAGGTGACAATGCACAATATTATATAAGGAGACAAAATAGATAAGGGATAAGCATAAAATAAACACTAAAATATATAAGGTGGCAATACATACCATTAGATGAGGAGAGAAGATGGAGAATGAATAGGCATATAATAGAGTATGAAAATAAGCAAGAATTAAGTAACAAGAATTTCGGAAGAATTTATGAATTTATAAAAAATGCACAGATGATAAATCGTCAGGCGAGGCCGTTTTGAGGTTAAAAAGAAGGGATTAAGATAAAAGAGTAATTTATCGACAGCATATAGAGAACAGCACAGCCACATGTATGTAGGAAATTTGTGTGTTTGATTGCGTTAATGCTCTAGTGTTTGTGCGTTTCCTGTCTAAAATTGTTGCAGTTTTCGGCATGTTGTAATATAAAACAGCTGCCTTAGGGAAACACGTGGATAAAACAAATGGAGCAGAAATGTAAATCAAGTAATATGAAACAGGGAACAGACGTGGAAGCACATTAGGCAGAGCGTTCTCCACGACGCCATGCCCGAGATGTCCGGTGATTCCTTCGAGGTACGCAATGAGCTGATAAAGCGACAGTGCGAAGGTTGCGAGTCATTAGTTTTGTTCCACTACTCTCTGAATCACTACGTATCGCATCGATTGTTATCGTGATGGCGGCTTCGGAAGCAGCAAAGAAGACGACCAAGAAGAAAGCGCCCGAGCATCCACCGACTCAGGTGATGGTCAATGCTGCTATCGGCGCACTGAAGGAGCGGAATGGATCTTCGCTTCAGGCCATTAAGAAGTACATCGCAGCCAACTACAAAGTAGGCGATATGGACCGACAGACCATCTTCATCAAGCGAGCTCTGCGGAAAGGGGTTGCCAACGAGACACTGGTTCAGACGAAAGGTGTCGGGGCATCTGGCTCTTTCAAGCTGAACGTCAAGGCAGCAAAGGCAGAGGCGGCGGAGAAGGCACGAAAAGAGAAGCAGAAGGCAAAGGCCAAGGCTGACCGCGAGAAGACCAAGGCAAAGGCAGCCGCAAAGAAAGAGAAGGCGGTCGCCAAGAAGGCCAAAGCTGCAGCAGAAAAGAAGGAGAAGAAGCAGAAGAAGGCGACAAAGAAGAAGCCGGCAAAGAAGACAGCGACCAAGTCGGAGAAAACGAAGACGCCCAAGAAGAAGACCGCAGCAAAGAAGCCATCCAAGAAGACAACCCCGAAGAAAGTGGCGAAGAAGACGACCACCAAGTCCAAGGCGGCAAAACCAAAGAAGCCTGCTGCCAAGAAGGGTGCCAAATAAGTTTTATTTGCACCTCACATCAAAAATCAAACGGCTCTTTTAAGAGCCACCACAAACCCAAGAAAGAATAATTGTATTAAGTAGTCGATGCACTGAGAAAAGAAGAAGAAGAAGAAGAAGAAGAAGAAGAAGAAAGAAATACACGCATGCACAGAAACACAAAACGGGGAAAATAGAAAGGAATAGTTTACAAAAACAGAAATCATTCTATATTGGTGAATTTATGTCGAAAAGGAGAGAAATGGTAGATGAAGGCACAATTGAGGAGTTTTATGTGTTACTCAATAGCAAACAATTGTGTGAGAGCTAACGAAAATAGGCTAAATAGAATGTGAGCGGGGGAGGGTGATGGTTTTCGTTTAGGAGAGAAGTTTTACTCTGAAAGATCGTTTCAAACTCGAAATCATGTGAGTGTGAGTGTATGTGTATATATGCATATCTGCCACTCCATATCTATGTAGCTTTATGCTGTCAATATTATCATACGTGTATTTCATTTGTTCATTTCTTTAGGTAATGTGCGACAGAGTAATGTATGTGATGTGACACAGTGCCCGTCCGACTCGCGGTGCAGCTGGTCTGGTCAACGCAACGGACGGCCGTGAGGTGGCGCACTCGATCCAGCCGGATGTCGTGCAGGCGGATCGTGGGCTGGCCGCGGCGGACAGTAGGAGAATGGGGCGTCGTCCTCCATGTCCGCAAAGCGGTTACTTAAAACCTGTTCGGTCAGGTGCAGTGTCATCATTCGGCTTTTGGATTTCTCATCAGCTATACCACAATCAACTCGCACCATCATGTCTGGACGCGGTAAAGGAGGCAAAGGACTAGGAAAGGGAGGAGCAAAGCGGCACCGCAAAGTTCTTCGTGATAACATCCAGGGCATCACCAAGCCAGCAATCCGTCGTCTGGCAAGAAGGGGCGGAGTGAAGAGAATCTCGGGCCTCATCTACGAAGAAACCCGCGGAGTCCTGAAAGTCTTCCTTGAGAACGTGATCCGCGATGCAGTGACATACTGCGAGCATGCCAAACGCAAGACGGTTACTGCCATGGACGTCGTTTACGCATTGAAGAGGCAGGGACGCACACTCTACGGATTTGGCGGCTAGAATTCAACGGCCTCCTGCACCACAAAACAACGGCTCTTTTCAGAGCCACCACATTATCAAGAAAGAATACACTTTATGAAACAAATTTCCACATCTCTTTCATTTGTTATTACGACACGTCAGGTCATATTCTATGGACCGAACGTCATTATGAAAAGCACGTTTGAATCAATGCTCAAACCTCGTCATTATATTGTACTGAAATAATTTCCCCATCTTTATATAACATCGTACATATTTCTAGTTCAGATTTTTGTTTTTTTTTTTCTGTTCTGTGGCAATCATGCTCATAAAAAACGCCTCCACTGCACGCTGTATAGAGTTTACTGGTTGTAAATGACGATGGCATAACGACTATGGCATGTTTTTGCTCATCACAGCCCCCAGTTGCAAATAGGGAAAGAGAGAGAGAGAGAGAGAGATGGAGAGAGAGAGGAATTTCTCTCAAGTAAAGTTGTTGTTTTGGCTTCTGTAATGTTGTTGTCATACGATTGTAAACTTGTTGCTTTCTGTGTGAAGTTGTTGCTTCGTGTGTAAAGTTGTTGTCTTTTTGGTAAAGTTGTTGTTCCCATAGTGGGTGGGTTGTAGAAAGCAACAACTTTACACATTTCTTTGGTGAAGTTTGGTGTAGGAAAGATTCTATGCACTATTTGGCATGACCAGCATATAGCCAATTTTGCGCAGATTAAGCACCCGCAGTACACATGTTGGAGTAATTAAGTCTGGATAATATCTTGCTGTTTGACATTGGGTTTAGTATTGGGAAGTGAGAAACAAAAAAGCAATCAATCAATCAATCAATCAAATAAAGAAAGAAAGAAAGAAAGAAAGAAAGAAAGAAAGAAAGAATAGTATCGACAATTCAATTCATTTATTTTCATTTTCAACGTAACACAAGATAAATCAGGTATTACATCATAAACAAAAACATTTGCCTTTGCAATAGATAAATGATATCCATAAACATAAGAGCGCATACTGGCAAAAAAAAAAAGAAAAGAAAAAGAAAGAAGAAATGACACAAAGTCATGCTTCAGTTGTATGCAAGCAAGAAGGTATGGTTTCTCTAACGCATAATAAATCTTTACAAATGAATTTCAGCTGCAGCGCGTTAGGAAACGGCGACGAAGGTAGATAATACGTGTAAAAGTTTAACAGGCACTGAAAAGAAATAAGGGAGGTTAGCAGCTATTTCGTGAGACACGCAACAGAATATGTATAGCTACAGGAGCTTTTCTGGATCTGGTTTGATTACAAAAAGAAAAGAAAAGTTATCAATAAAATATTTACAGAGAATTATTAATGTGTTTCATTTTTACACGCAGTTCAAGGACAAAATCAGGGTGATATTGGACAGAAATCTGTCTACCGCCATCTGGTGGCAAAAAACCATTATTCCACCACGGCCGGCAGGCAGAGCCGTCACGCCCGCCTGAATTGATGCTTCTGCTAATCCTCATCTAATTTGCATGAACTGTGCGAGCGGATCCTCCGAACGCGTATAAAAGAGGAGAGGGGGCAGGTGACCATATATATTTATATATATATTATCAAGAATTTATATAATAAGCATAATGATATACATATATATTTATATTATTGCGCCATTATACAAGCCCATATTCTTTATACGATATGAAACCAAAATAATATATCGTTATTTATACAATATAAGCTCAATATATGTTTATATTGTGTTGAATTTTATGTAACATGAACCCATATATACATTGTTATGAATAACATTACATAAGTATCAATATATAAATGAACCAACCTATACGGTTATGAACCCAATACATCGCTACATCCCCCATTTCATCTAACAATCCACCCATCCTCATTAACAACACATAATTTTATATAAAGAACATGTACATTGTGGGGAAAATTGTCCATGGATAGATCCCCATTTAAATAAAACAATAGAATAGAATAGTGACCATAACATTTCTCTTTCAGAGCAACGTCGAATTCGCACCCGCTTAGTCTAATCAACGCTCACAATGGCTCCTCCATCCGGACAAGTTGCCAAGAAGGGTTCCAAGAAAGCTGCCAAGGCTCCCCGGCCCAATGCCGACAAGAAGAGGCGTAGGAAGAGGAAGGAGAGCTACGGCATCTACATCTACAAGGTTCTGAAGCAAGTCCACCCAGATACTGGAATTTCGAGTCGCGCCATGTCCATCATGAACAGCTTCGTCAACGACATTTTCGAACGCATCGCCGCCGAAGCTGCCCGTCTCGGTCAGTACAACAAGAAGTCGACCATCAGCAGCCGTGAAGTGCAGACCGCAGTGCGCCTCCTTCTCCCCGGAGAACTGGCAAAGCACGCCGTCAGCGAGGGCACCAAAGCTGTCACCAAGTACACTACATCCAAGTAGATGTCCACAGTCGCCTCTAATCCAAACGGCCCTTATCAGGGCCACCACATAACCAAGAAAGAATATCCAACTGTTGTATGAAATCATAATTATATCCTAATTATAACGAATCAAAAAGCTAGTACTTTACACACCAGACTAGAAATACAAATCATTGCTTGCTTAGTGATTTCAGATTGTCTGCTTATTCATATTAGCTTCTCGTGTTAACATAATGTACTCATTAATTAGTTGAATGAAAGCACTACCTGATCGAAAAAATCATGCATACATATTACAGATTAATGCTTAAGACCCGCACAATATACAGTAACTTCCAATCTGCCTGCTCTTCCTCTTCGGGTAGAAGAGAGAATACAAAGAGTCTAAATTACCACACCGCTTTATAGAATCATCTTCTTAACGAGGTGTTGCTATATGAATCTATTCCAAATACCATCATGCACGTATAGTAATAATATCAATGTTACAGCAGCCTGCTGCGTACAGAAAAAATCGTTCGGAATGATGTCTTCAGTATATTATAGTGGTCGCAATAATCATTGAATTCGCGAGCTGGTATCTCAACGGCGCCATCTACGGGAACGCGTGAACAGGTTGAGCAGCGTGACCAACCACAGCAGACTGGACGGGTGGCGGCCGCCGCTGCGGGGCTGGACAGTGCGGTCATCTCGGACAAAGGAAATCACTGCTTGACCAATCACAGGCCACGGATTGGATCCGTCCCGGGTCTAGGGATCCATCGTCCGCGATATAAAATGGGAGCTGAATGTCCGGCGGTTTCATTTCCGGCGGATTCCTTTCTGTCCGACACTTATCACCAAAATATCGGTCTTCCTCAAGGAAGCGTTATTAGTCCAGTTCTCTTTACTCTTTTCATCAACGACATCTCTTACTGCAGCAGATCCAATATATCTCTTTACGCAGATGATATAGCGATTTGGCGCACTTCCACCAACCTACGATACATCAATTTCAAATTACAGGTGGACATCGACAACATCGCCTCTTGGCTGAAACAATGGGGCCTTTCTTTATCAAGCAATAAATCCAAAGTAATGATTTTTTATCCGCGATCAGTTGCCGCCAGTAATTTCAATATACATGTATCTGATGCTCCTTTAGAAATTGTGCAAAACTACAAATACCTCGGCGTCATTTTTGACTCCTCGCTATCGTGGTCATCTCATGTAAACTATATACTGAATAAATGTAATAGACGCCTTAACCTTCTTCGGTCTGTATCCGGCACGTCCTGGGGCGCTGATACTAAAACCTTGTTATTATTATATCGTTCATTAGTTCGCCCCCACCTTGATTATTCATGTGAAATCTACAATTCCATTTCCCCAACACTTGCCAAGAAGCTGGACTCAGTTCAAGGCCACGCCCTACGTATAGCCATTGGTGCTCTCCCCTCCACCCCACTACACTCTCTCCAAGTGGAATGCCACGAAGCTCCCTTAGATATACGCCGTGAGAGGGCCGCTTTCAACTACTGTGCTTATCTGTTTTCTCTCTCCACCACTCACCAAGCCCGGGCCGCCATCTCGGACTGCTGGCAGTTTGCCACTGTCAAATGGCCTGAACACAAAAAACCGTTTGCCCTCCGCACTTCACATTTATTTCCCACTTTCAGCAAACTCATCCCGCTATCTGACTGCCCGTGTCCGCCATGGTCAATATTATTTCCTACAATCGACCTCTCCATTCATGACCACTGCACAAAGACGTCCCACCCTGAAATGCAAAGACAAACTGCTCTCCAGATTATCAACACTACCTATGCTAAACACCTTCATCTCTACACAGACGGCTCTCACGACCCCACCAGCAACAGGGTTGGCATTGGGATTTATATTCCCCGCCACGAAATAAAAATCTACGAAAGAATCTCCCGCATTTCCATATGCCGTGCTGAACTCACTGCAATTTTAGAAGCTCTAACCTGGCTAGAAACTTCTTCTCCACAGAAAGCTGCAATATTTTCAGACTCCCTCAGCGCTCTGTCTTTATTAGAAAACTATTCCTCAAATAAACACGACCTAACTTGCGATATTTTATTGAAATGTTCACATTTATTATCTAATGGATTTTCTCTTTCCCTAGTCTGGATCCCCTCACATTGTGGTCTAAAAGGTAATGATTGTGCAGACTCTCTCGCGAAGAAAAGTCTAAAAAAAGATTACATAACCATCATGATCCCTCCTACCGTTTCTGAGATTAGACATTTAATCTCGACAAAATGTCTGGACGCCTGGAACGAGACCTGGCGCACATCCACCCATGGTCGTCATCTATACTTCATTCATAGTAATGTCAAACAGCTTTTCTCCATCGATTGTATTTGCCGCCGAGACGAAATTATCATTCACAGACTCAGAATGGGTCGTGCTCGACTCCCTGCTTTCTTACACTTAATTCACAAACACCCTAATGGCCTTTGTCACACCTGCAACTCCCCGGAAACTGTAGGACACTACCTGTTATACTGCACACGATTCCTAAAACAACGTACAGCATTAGCACAAAGATTACATAAATCTACCCTGCAGCTGTCTGATCTTTTCTCCAACCAGCAGTCCATGGACCACCTGCTTCAATATGTAAAGGACACAAACCAGTATTTCACAATTTGATATCTCTTCCCTTTTATCTCTATGCCACTACCTACATTAATTATACCAAGGTATGTTTGTAGAGGTCAAACGACTGCAAGGGAGAACTCCACACGCATACATGTACCATCGATATACTCAATACGCCTTTGTTTTATTCCGATACCACCGTCATATTCAACGCCATCCTTAGTTCTATATCTCTATTCTTTCTCTTCTTCTACACTTATCTGCATTTTTCTCTAAGGTTAGCATTATCAATGGCTCGTGACCGACGGTAACGCTTCTTTCAATTGTGATCCATTTTTATATCCCATGCATGTAATCTTGGTAACGGGCTGACCCTATGTCAGAGAGAGGAGCTCAGCACCCTCCACCCCCCTAGCTGTCTGTCTTCTCGTTCTGTCTTCACCCTTTCCGCTATTCTTCTATCAACACTTCTCTTCCACGATGTCTCTGCCTACTAGGCTAATAATAATTAACACCTAGGCCGATAAGGCAACTAGAGGCGCCTGACCCCGGGAAAGGCCAAGACATCACCGGCGTCGGCGGGCGGGTCCTATACCTGCTTTGCCGACGGGAACGGCGTAACCCTGCATTTCTCTCGATGCAGGAGTAGGCAGATGACATCATTTCCGGAACCCTGTCCCCTTCCTTCCGTTGTATATATATCATTGTAAATATGAAAATAAATGTAATTTGCTTTTTTGTAAATAATTTAAAGTAGTTTAGGTTTTTATAATTAAATTTCAGGCATATCTGAATAATTATATTTTTTGGAGCAAATTGCCCACCCGGCAGAGAGCTCCACAATCTAAAACAACAACAACAACAACGGCGGTTTCATTCTCTTCCCAACTCCGCATCGAAAAAACTCCCTACTCGTTACCTGAAGAAAACATGGCTCGCACCAAGCAGACGGCTCGCAAGTCGACTGGAGGCAAGGCTCCTCGCAAGCAACTGGCTACGAAGGCTGCTCGCAAGAGTGCCCCCGCCACCGGAGGAGTGAAGAAACCTCATCGCTATAGGCCCGGCACAGTCGCACTTCGTGAGATTCGCCGCTACCAGAAGAGCACCGAACTTCTCATCCGCAAACTTCCCTTCCAGCGACTTGTTCGTGAGATTGCTCAGGATTTCAAGACCGAGCTGCGCTTCCAAAGCTCTGCTGTCATGGCCCTCCAAGAAGCGAGCGAGGCTTACCTCGTGGGTCTGTTCGAAGACACCAACCTGTGCGCCATCCACGCCAAGCGGGTCACCATCATGCCCAAGGACATTCAGCTGGCCCGTCGCATCCGGGGAGAGAGGGCGTAGAGAGAGGCCTGTCCTCCGTGGTCGCACCACCCAACACAACGGCTCTTTTCAGAGCCACCACATTATCAAGAAAGAATATCATGGTTCATACAATATTCTGTTTGTTATTCTTAGTTTTTAAAAAGTAGAGGCTAGGATGATGTAAGATATTTATGTATTTAAAAGTGTACAGGTAGTTGAACGGAAATAAAAATTGAGAACAAGAAAAAAAAAATGTCGACAGACCAAAAAGATAAATGAAATGCCCGTAAAGTAGGGAATATCTGTCCCCGCCCCCTTCTTCATATGAAACGCAGTCGACGGTGATTATGTACCTCGCAAATCACTGAATCCATATGTAATTGAGACGAGAAGGGGTCTATTAGGTGCTTAATAGAGAGAGAGAGAGGGGGGGGGTAGATAGATAGGGAGATAGAAGGAGTGAGGGGGGGATTAGTCAAAGTAAAACTATATGGCCAAGGAAAGAAAAAAAATAAAGTTTGTGACGTCAATTCTGAGTCTATTCATCAATGTGTTGACGTGATCTGAATGCTGATTCAACTGAAAGTGTGTATTCACAATTGCTTTATCGTGAAATATGATATACGGATAGCCGCCTCGATACAACTAGCTGAAGTGAAGCACTACACACTGTGCCGAGTTAGCCAGCAAGAGGGCAGCAAACAGCGCTTGTGTCCGCACTGGCAGCAGAAGCTGCCCACGGCTACCACCGGCTACGCTGATTGGTCGACCGGTCAACAAAAGGATCTTGACCCGCTGGATCCCCGAGCGGGTATAAATGGGTGCGGAAACAATCAGCGGGGATCACACTCTCAGTTGAATCAGCATTCAGATCACGTCAACACATTTGTCTCTCCGTCTCCAATCATGTCTGGACGAGGAAAATCTGGCAAGGCTCGCACCAAGGCCAAGTCTCGATCATCACGCGCCGGCCTGCAGTTCCCCGTCGGCCGAGTTCATCGCTTCCTTCGTAAAGGCAACTACGCCCAGAGAGTAGGCGCTGGTGCACCAGTGTACCTAGCTGCTGTTCTCGAGTACCTGACCGCTGAGATTCTGGAGCTGGCCGGCAACGCCGCCCGCGATAACAAGAAGACAAGGATCATCCCGCGACATCTTCAACTTGCCGTTCGCAACGACGAAGAGCTGAACAAGCTGCTGGGAGGCGTGACAATCGCTCAGGGTGGTGTACTGCCAAACATCCAGGCCGTGCTTCTGCCGAAGAAGACTGCAAAGTCCAGTTAGAGACTTCACGGCTCTTTTCAACCAAACGGCCCTTATCAGGGCCACCACATTTTCCAGAAAGAATACATTCAATTCATCATGCTATTTTGTGTTGTGTTGAAATTTCCGTGTTTTTTTTTGTCTGTCTCTCTCTCTCTCTCTCTCTCTCTCTAATTATCCTTACTTGAATCACACATAAATAGAAAATGTAGAGAAAGGAAGAAATACAGTGATGAAAATAAAGGAAGAAATATAATGATAGACATATAAGGTGACAATGCACAATATTATATAAGGAGACAAAATAGATAAGGGATAAGCATAAAATAAACACTAAAATATATAAGGTGGCAATACATACCATTAGATGAGGAGAGAAGATGGAGAATGAATAGGCATATAATAGAGTATGAAAATAAGCAAGAATTAAGTAACAAGAATTTCGGAAGAATTTATGAATTTATAAAAAATGCACAGATGATAAATCGTCAGGCGAGGCCGTTTTGAGGTTAAAAAGAAGGGATTAAGATAAAAGAGTAATTTATCGACAGCATATAGAGAACAGCACAGCCACATGTATGTAGGAAATTTGTGTGTTTGATTGCGTTAATGCTCTAGTGTTTGTGCGTTTCCTGTCTAAAATTGTTGCAGTTTTCGGCATGTTGT
Source organism: Diadema antillarum (assembly GCF_040938485.1). NCBI lineage: Eukaryota > Metazoa > Echinodermata > Echinoidea > Diadematoida > Diadematidae > Diadema > Diadema antillarum. The sequence continues at coordinate 38,199 of NW_027272376.1, forward strand.
AATATAAAACAGCTGCCTTAGGGAAACACGTGGATAAAACAAATGGAGCAGAAATGTAAATCAAGTAATATGAAACAGGGAACAGACGTGGAAGCACATTAGGCAGAGCGTTCTCCACGACGCCATGCCCGAGATGTCCGGTGATTCCTTCGAGGTACGCAATGAGCTGATAAAGCGACAGTGCGAAGGTTGCGAGTCATTAGTTTTGTTCCACTACTCTCTGAATCACTACGTATCGCATCGATTGTTATCGTGATGGCGGCTTCGGAAGCAGCAAAGAAGACGACCAAGAAGAAAGCGCCCGAGCATCCACCGACTCAGGTGATGGTCAATGCTGCTATCGGCGCACTGAAGGAGCGGAATGGATCTTCGCTTCAGGCCATTAAGAAGTACATCGCAGCCAACTACAAAGTAGGCGATATGGACCGACAGACCATCTTCATCAAGCGAGCTCTGCGGAAAGGGGTTGCCAACGAGACACTGGTTCAGACGAAAGGTGTCGGGGCATCTGGCTCTTTCAAGCTGAACGTCAAGGCAGCAAAGGCAGAGGCGGCGGAGAAGGCAAGAAAAGAGAAGCAGAAGGCAAAGGCCAAGGCTGACCGCGAGAAGGCCAAGGCAAAGGCAGCCGCAAAGAAAGAGAAGGCGGTCGCCAAGAAGGCCAAAGCTGCAGCAGAAAAGAAGGAGAAGACAGAAGAAGGCGACAAAGAAGAAGCCGGCAAAGAAGACAGCCACCAAGTCGGAGAAAACGAAGACGCCCAAGAAGAAGACCGCAGCAAAGAAGCCATCCAAGAAGACAACCCCGAAGAAAGTGGCGAAGAAGACGACCACCAAGTCCAAGGCGGCAAAACCAAAGAAGCCTGCTGCCAAGAAGGTTGCCAAATAAGTTTATTTGCACCTCACATCAAAAATCAAACGGCTCTTTTAAGAGCCACCACAAACCCAAGAAAGAATAACTGTATTAAGTAGTCGATGCACTGAGAAAAGAAGAAGAAGAAGAAGAAGAAAAAGAAATACACGCATGCACAGAAACACGAAACGGGGAAAATAGAAAGGAATAGTTTACAAAAACAGAAATCATTCTATATTGGTGAATTTATGTCGAAAAGGAGAGAAATGGTAGATGAAGGCACAATTGAGGAGTTTTATGTGTTACTCAATAGCAAACAAATGTGTGAGAGCTAACGAAAATAGGCTAAATAGAATGTGAGCGGGGGAGGGTGATGGTTTTCGTTTAGGAGAGAAGTTTTACTCTGAAAGATCGTTTCAAACTCGAAATCATGTGAGTGTGAGTGTATGTGTATATATGCATATCTGCCACTCCATATCTATGTAGCTTTATGCTGTCAATATTATCATACGTGTATTTCATTTGTTCATTTCTTTAGGTAATGTGCGACAGAGTAATGTATGTGATGTGACACAGTGCCCGTCCGACTCGCGGTGCAGCTGGTCTGGTCAACGCAACGGACGGCCGTGAGGTGGCGCACTCGATCCAGCCGGATGTCGTGCAGGCGGATCGTGGGCTGGCCGCGGCGGACAGTAGGAGAATGGGGCGTCGTCCTCCATGTCCGCAAAGCGGTTACTTAAAACCTGTTCGGTCAGGTGCAGTGTCATCATTCGGCTTTTGGATTTCTCATCAGCTATACCACAATCAACTCGCACCATCATGTCTGGACGCGGTAAAGGAGGCAAAGGACTAGGAAAGGGAGGAGCAAAGCGGCACCGCAAAGTTCTTCGTGATAACATCCAGGGCATCACCAAGCCAGCAATCCGTCGTCTGGCAAGAAGGGGCGGAGTGAAGAGAATCTCGGGCCTCATCTACGAAGAAACCCGCGGAGTCCTGAAAGTCTTCCTTGAGAACGTGATCCGCGATGCAGTGACATACTGCGAGCATGCCAAACGCAAGACGGTTACTGCCATGGACGTCGTTTACGCATTGAAGAGGCAGGGACGCACACTCTACGGATTTGGCGGCTAGAATTCAACGGCCTCCTGCACCACAAAACAACGGCTCTTTTCAGAGCCACCACATTATCAAGAAAGAATACACTTTATGAAACAAATTTCCACATCTCTTTCATTTGTTATTACGACACGTCAGGTCATATTCTATGGACCGAACGTCATTATGAAAAGCACGTTTGAATCAATGCTCAAACCTCGTCATTATATTGTACTGAAATAATTTCCCCATCTTTATATAACATCGTACATATTTCTAGTTCAGATTTTTGTTTTTTTTTTTTTCTGTTCTGTGGCAATCATGCTCATAAAAAACGCCTCCACTGCACGCTGTATAGAGTTTACTGGTTGTAAATGACGATGGCATAACGACTATGGCATGTTTTTGCTCATCACAGCCCCCAGTTGCAAATAGGGAAAGAGAGAGAGAGAGAGAGAGATGGAGAGAGAGAGGAATTTCTCTCAAGTAAAGTTGTTGTTTTGGCTTCTGTAATGTTGTTGTCATACGATTGTAAACTTGTTGCTTTCTGTGTGAAGTTGTTGCTTCGTGTGTAAAGTTGTTGTCTTTTTGGTAAAGTTGTTGTTCCCATAGTGGGTGGGTTGTAGAAAGCAACAACTTTACACATTTCTTTGGTGAAGTTTGGTGTAGGAAAGATTCTATGCACTATTTGGCATGACCAGCATATAGCCAATTTTGCGCAGATTAAGCACCCGCAGTACACATGTTGGAGTAATTAAGTCTGGATAATATCTTGCTGTTTGACATTGGGTTTAGTATTGGGAAGTGAGAAACAAAAAAGCAATCAATCAATCAATCAATCAAATAAAGAAAGAAAGAAAGAAAGAAAGAAAGAAAGAAAGAATAGTATCGACAATTCAATTCATTTATTTTCATTTTCAACGTAACACAAGATAAATCAGGTATTACATCATAAACAAAAACATTTGCCTTTGCAATAGATAAATGATATCCATAAACATAAGAGCGCATACTGGCAAAAAAAAAAAAAGAAAAGAAAAAGAAAGAAGAAATGACACAAAGTCATGCTTCAGTTGTATGCAAGCAAGAAGGTATGGTTTCTCTAACGCATAATAAATCTTTACAAATGAATTTCAGCTGCAGCGCGTTAGGAAACGGCGACGAAGGTAGATAATACGTGTAAAAGTTTAACAGGCACTGAAAAGAAATAAGGGAGGTTAGCAGCTATTTCGTGAGACACGCAACAGAATATGTATAGCTACAGGAGCTTTTCTGGATCTGGTTTGATTACAAAAAGAAAAGAAAAGTTATCAATAAAATATTTACAGAGAATTATTAATGTGTTTCATTTTTACACGCAGTTCAAGGACAAAATCAGGGTGATATTGGACAGAAATCTGTCTACCGCCATCTGGTGGCAAAAAACCATTATTCCACCACGGCCGGCAGGCAGAGCCGTCACGCCCGCCTGAATTGATGCTTCTGCTAATCCTCATCTAATTTGCATGAACTGTGCGAGCGGATCCTCCGAACGCGTATAAAAGAGGAGAGGGGGCAGGTGACCATAACATTTCTCTTTCAGAGCAACGTCGAATTCGCACCCGCTTAGTCTAATCAACGCTCACAATGGCTCCTCCATCCGGACAAGTTGCCAAGAAGGGTTCCAAGAAAGCTGCCAAGGCTCCCCGGCCCAATGCCGACAAGAAGAGGCGTAGGAAGAGGAAGGAGAGCTACGGCATCTACATCTACAAGGTTCTGAAGCAAGTCCACCCAGATACTGGAATTTCGAGTCGCGCCATGTCCATCATGAACAGCTTCGTCAACGACATTTTCGAACGCATCGCCGCCGAAGCTGCCCGTCTCGGTCAGTACAACAAGAAGTCGACCATCAGCAGCCGTGAAGTGCAGACCGCAGTGCGCCTCCTTCTCCCCGGAGAACTGGCAAAGCACGCCGTCAGCGAGGGCACCAAAGCTGTCACCAAGTACACTACATCCAAGTAGATGTCCACAGTCGCCTCTAATCCAAACGGCCCTTATCAGGGCCACCACATAACCAAGAAAGAATATCCAACTGTTGTATGAAATCATAATTATATCCTAATTATAACGAATCAAAAAGCTAGTACTTTACACACCAGACTAGAAATACAAATCATTGCTTGCTTAGTGATTTCAGATTGTCTGCTTATTCATATTAGCTTCTCGTGTTAACATAATGTACTCATTAATTAGTTGAATGAAAGCACTACCTGATCGAAAAAATCATGCATACATATTACAGATTAATGCTTAAGACCCGCACAATATACAGTAACTTCCAATCTGCCTGCTCTTCCTCTTCGGGTAGAAGAGAGAATACAAAGAGTCTAAATTACCACACCGCTTTATAGAATCATCTTCTTAACGAGGTGTTGCTATATGAATCTATTCCAAATACCATCATGCACGTATAGTAATAATATCAATGTTACAGCAGCCTGCTGCGTACAGAAAAAATCGTTCGGAATGATGTCTTCAGTATATTATAGTGGTCGCAATAATCATTGAATTCGCGAGCTGGTATCTCAACGGCGCCATCTACGGGAACGCGTGAACAGGTTGAGCAGCGTGACCAACCACAGCAGACTGGACGGGTGGCGGCCGCCGCTGCGGGGCTGGACAGTGCGGTCATCTCGGACAAAGGAAATCACTGCTTGACCAATCACAGGCCACGGATTGGATCCGTCCCGGGTCTAGGGATCCATCGTCCGCGATATAAAATGGGAGCTGAATGTCCGGCGGTTTCATTCTCTTCCCAACTCCGCATCGAAAAAACTCCCTACTCGTTACCTGAAGAAAACATGGCTCGCACCAAGCAGACGGCTCGCAAGTCGACTGGAGGCAAGGCTCCTCGCAAGCAACTGGCTACGAAGGCTGCTCGCAAGAGTGCCCCCGCCACCGGAGGAGTGAAGAAACCTCATCGCTATAGGCCCGGCACAGTCGCACTTCGTGAGATTCGCCGCTACCAGAAGAGCACCGAACTTCTCATCCGCAAACTTCCCTTCCAGCGACTTGTTCGTGAGATTGCTCAGGATTTCAAGACCGAGCTGCGCTTCCAAAGCTCTGCTGTCATGGCCCTCCAAGAAGCGAGCGAGGCTTACCTCGTGGGTCTGTTCGAAGACACCAACCTGTGCGCCATCCACGCCAAGCGGGTCACCATCATGCCCAAGGACATTCAGCTGGCCCGTCGCATCCGGGGAGAGAGGGCGTAGAGAGAGGCCTGTCCTCCGTGGTCGCACCACCCAACACAACGGCTCTTTTCAGAGCCACCACATTATCAAGAAAGAATATCATGGTTCATACAATATTCTGTTTGTTATTCTTAGTTGTAAAAAAGTAGAGGCTAGGATGATGTAAGATATTTATATATTTAAAAGTGCACACGTAGTTGAACGGAAATAAAAATTGAGAACAAGAAAAAAAAAATGTCGACAGACCAAAAAGATAAATGAAATGCCCGTAAAGTAGGGAATATCTGTCCCCGCCCCCTTCTTCATATGAAACGCAGTCGACGGTGATTATGTACCTCGCAAATCACTGAATCCATATGTAATTGAGACGAGAAGGGGTCTATTAGGTGCTTAATAGAGAGAGAGAGAGGGGGGGGGGGGGTAGATAGATAGGGAGATAGAAGGAGTGAGGGGGGGATTAGTCAAAGTAAAACTATATGGCCAAGGAAAGAAAAAAAATAAAGTTTGTGACGTCAATTCTGAGTCTATTCATCAATGTGTTGACGTGATCTGAATGCTGATTCAACTGAAAGTGTGTATTCACAATTGCTTTATCGTGAAATATGATATACGGATAGCCGCCTCGATACAACTAGCTGAAGTGAAGCACTACACACTGTGCCGAGTTAGCCAGCAAGAGGGCAGCAAACAGCGCTTGTGTCCGCACTGGCAGCAGAAGCTGCCCACGGCTACCACCGGCTACGCTGATTGGTCGACCGGTCAACAAAAGGATCTTGACCCGCTGGATCCCCGAGCGGGGTATAAATGGGTGCGGAAACAATCAGCGGGGATCACACTCTCAGTTGAATCAGCATTCAGATCACGTCAACACATTTGTCTCTCCGTCTCCAATCATGTCTGGACGAGGAAAATCTGGCAAGGCTCGCACCAAGGCCAAGTCTCGATCATCACGCGCCGGCCTGCAGTTCCCCGTCGGCCGAGTTCATCGCTTCCTTCGTAAAGGCAACTACGCCCAGAGAGTAGGCGCTGGTGCACCAGTGTACCTAGCTGCTGTTCTCGAGTACCTGACCGCTGAGATTCTGGAGCTGGCCGGCAACGCCGCCCGCGATAACAAGAAGACAAGGATCATCCCGCGACATCTTCAACTTGCCGTTCGCAACGACGAAGAGCTGAACAAGCTGCTGGGAGGCGTGACAATCGCTCAGGGTGGTGTACTGCCAAACATCCAGGCCGTGCTTCTGCCGAAGAAGACTGCAAAGTCCAGTTAGAGACTTCACGGCTCTTTTCAACCAAACGGCCCTTATCAGGGCCACCACATTTTCCAGAAAGAATACATTCAATTCATCATGCTATTTTGTGTTGTGTTGAAATTTCCGTGTTTTTTTTTTTTGTCTTTCTCTCTCTCTCTCTCTCTCTCTCTCTCTAATTATCCTTACTTGAATCACACATAAATAGAAAATGTAGAGAAAGGAAGAAATACAGTGATGAAAATAAAGGAAGAAATATAATGATAGACATATAAGGTGACAATGCACAATATTATATAAGGAGACAAAATAGATAAGGGATAAGCATAAAATAAACACTAAAATATATAAGGTGGCAATACATACCATTAGATGAGGAGAGAAGATGGAGAATGAATAGGCATATAATAGAGTATGAAAATAAGCAAGAATTAAGTAACAAGAATTTCGGAAGAATTTATGAATTTATAAAAAATGCACAGATGATAAATCGTCAGGCGAGGCCGTTTTGAGGTTAAAAAGAAGGGATTAAGATAAAAGAGTAATTTATCGACAGCATATAGAGAACAGCACAGCCACATGTATGTAGGAAATTTGTGTGTTTGATTGCGTTAATGCTCTAGTGTTTGTGCGTTTCCTGTCTAAAATTGTTGCAGTTTTCGGCATGTTGTAATATAAAACAGCTGCCTTAGGGAAACACGTGGATAAAACAAATGGAGCAGAAATGTAAATCAAGTAATATGAAACAGGGAACAGACGTGGAAGCACATTAGGCAGAGCGTTCTCCACGACGCCATGCCCGAGATGTCCGGTGATTCCTTCGAGGTACGCAATGAGCTGATAAAGCGACAGTGCGAAGGTTGCGAGTCATTAGTTTTGTTCCACTACTCTCTGAATCACTACGTATCGCATCGATTGTTATCGTGATGGCGGCTTCGGAAGCAGCAAAGAAGACGACCAAGAAGAAAGCGCCCGAGCATCCACCGACTCAGGTGATGGTCAATGCTGCTATCGGCGCACTGAAGGAGCGGAATGGATCTTCGCTTCAGGCCATTAAGAAGTACATCGCAGCCAACTACAAAGTAGGCGATATGGACCGACAGACCATCTTCATCAAGCGAGCTCTGCGGAAAGGGGTTGCCAACGAGACACTGGTTCAGACGAAAGGTGTCGGGGCATCTGGCTCTTTCAAGCTGAACGTCAAGGCAGCAAAGGCAGAGGCGGCGGAGAAGGCACGAAAAGAGAAGCAGAAGGCAAAGGCCAAGGCTGACCGCGAGAAGACCAAGGCAAAGGCAGCCGCAAAGAAAGAGAAGGCGGTCGCCAAGAAGGCCAAAGCTGCAGCAGAAAAGAAGGAGAAGAAGCAGAAGAAGGCGACAAAGAAGAAGCCGGCAAAGAAGACAGCGACCAAGTCGGAGAAAACGAAGACGCCCAAGAAGAAGACCGCAGCAAAGAAGCCATCCAAGAAGACAACCCCGAAGAAAGTGGCGAAGAAGACGACCACCAAGTCCAAGGCGGCAAAACCAAAGAAGCCTGCTGCCAAGAAGGGTGCCAAATAAGTTTTATTTGCACCTCACATCAAAAATCAAACGGCTCTTTTAAGAGCCACCACAAACCCAAGAAAGAATAATTGTATTAAGTAGTCGATGCACTGAGAAAAGAAGAAGAAGAAGAAGAAGAAGAAGAAGAAGAAAGAAATACACGCATGCACAGAAACACAAAACGGGGAAAATAGAAAGGAATAGTTTACAAAAACAGAAATCATTCTATATTGGTGAATTTATGTCGAAAAGGAGAGAAATGGTAGATGAAGGCACAATTGAGGAGTTTTATGTGTTACTCAATAGCAAACAATTGTGTGAGAGCTAACGAAAATAGGCTAAATAGAATGTGAGCGGGGGAGGGTGATGGTTTTCGTTTAGGAGAGAAGTTTTACTCTGAAAAATCGTTTCAAACTCGAAATCATGTGAGTGTGAGTGTATGTGTATATATGCATATCTGCCACTCCATATCTATGTAGCTTTATGCTATCAATATTATCATACGTGTATTTCATTTGTTCATTTCTTTAGGTAATGTGCGACAGAGTAATGTATGTGATGTGACACAGTGCCCGTCCGACTCGCGGTGCAGCTGGTCTGGTCAACGCAACGGACGGCCGTGAGGTGGCGCACTCGATCCAGCCGGATGTCGTGCAGGCGGATCGTGGGCTGGCCGCGGCGGACAGTAGGAGAATGGGGCGTCGCCCTCCATGTCCGCAAAGCGGTTACTTAAAACCTGTTCGGTCAGGTGCAGTGTCATCATTCGGCTTTTGGATTTCTCATCAGCTATATCACAATCAACTCGCACCATCATGTCTGGACGCGGTAAAGGAGGCAAAGGACTAGGAAAGGGAGGAGCAAAGCGGCACCGCAAAGTTCTTCGTGATAACATCCAGGGCATCACCAAGCCAGCAATCCGTCGTCTGGCAAGAAGGGGCGGAGTGAAGAGAATCTCGGGCCTCATCTACGAAGAAACCCGCGGAGTCCTGAAAGTCTTCCTTGAGAACGTGATCCGCGATGCAGTGACATACTGCGAGCATGCCAAACGCAAGACGGTTACTGCCATGGACGTCGTTTACGCATTGAAGAGGCAGGGACGCACACTCTACGGATTTGGCGGCTAGAATTCAACGGCCTCCTGCACCACAAAACAACGGCTCTTTTCAGAGCCACCACATTATCAAGAAAGAATACACTTTATGTAACAAATTTCCACATCTCTTTCATTTGTTATTACGACACGTCAGGTCATATTCTATGGACCGAACGTCATTATTAAAAGCACGTTTGAATCAATGCTCAAACCTCGTCATTATATTGTACTGAAATAATTTCCCCATCTTTATATAACATCGTACATATTTCTAGTTCAGATTTTTGTTTTTTTTTTTCTGTTCTGTGGCAATCATGCTCATAAAAAACGCCTCCACTGCACGCTGTATAGAGTTTACTGGTTGTAAATGACGATGGCATAACGACTATGGCATGTTTTTGCTCATCACAGCCCCCAGTTGCAAATAGGGAAAGAGAGAGAGAGAGAGAGAGATGGAGAGAGAGAGGAATTTCTCTCAAGTAAAGTTGTTGTTTTGGCTTCTGTAATGTTGTTGTCATACGATTGTAAACTTGTTGCTTTCTGTGTGAAGTTGTTGCTTCGTGTGTAAAGTTGTTGTCTTTTTGGTAAAGTTGTTGTTCCCATAGTGGGTGGGTTGTAGAAAGCAACAACGTTACACATTTCTTTGGTGAAGTTTGGTGTAGGAAAGATTCTATGCACTATTTGGCATGACCAGCATATAGCCAATTTTGCGCAGATTAAGCACCCGCAGTACACATGTTGGAGTATTAAGTCTGGATAATATCTTGCTGTTTGACATTGGGTTTAGTATTGGGAAGTGAGAAACAAAAAAGCAATCAATCAATCAATCAAATAAAGAAAGAAAGAAAGAAAGAAAGAATAGTATCGACAATTCAATTCATTTATTTTCATTTTCAACGTAACACAAGATAAATCAGGTATTACATCATAAACAAAAAATTTGCCTTTGCAATAGATAAATGATATCCATAAACATAAGAGCGCATACTGGCAAAAAAAAAAAGAAAAGAAAAAGAAAGAAGAAATGACACAAAGTCATGCTTCAGTTGTATGCAAGCAAGAAGGTATGGTTTCTCTAACGCATAATAAATCTTTACAAATGAATTTCAGCTGCAGCGCGTTAGGAAACGGCGACGAAGGTAGATAATACGTGTAAAAGTTTAACAGGCACTGAAAAGAAATAAGGGAAGTTAGCAGCTATTTCGTGAGACACGCAACAGAATATGTATAGTTACAGGAGCTTTTCTGGATCTGGTTTGATTACAAAAAGAAAAGAAAAGTTATCAATAAAATATTTACAGAGAATTATTAATGTGTTTCATTTTTACACGCAGTTCAAGGACAAAATCAGGGTGATATTGGACAGAAATCTGTCTACCGCCATCTGGTGGCCAAAAACCATTATTCCACCACGGCCGGCAGGCAGAGCCGTCACGCCCGCCTGAATTGATGCTTCTGCTAATCCTCATCTAATTTGCATGAACCGTGCGAGCGGATCCTCCGAACGCGTATAAAAGAGGAGAGGGGGCAGGTGACCATAACATTTCTCTTTCAGAGCAACGTCGAATTCGCACCCGCTTAGTCTAATCAACGCTCACAATGGCTCCTCCATCCGGACAAGTTGCCAAGAAGGGTTCCAAGAAAGCTGCCAAGGCTCCCCGGCCCAATGCCGACAAGAAGAGGCGTAGGAAGAGGAAGGAGAGCTACGGCATCTACATCTACAAGGTTCTGAAGCAAGTCCACCCAGATACTGGAATTTCGAGTCGCGCCATGTCCATCATGAACAGCTTCGTCAACGACATTTTCGAACGCATCGCCGCCGAAGCTGCCCGTCTCGGTCAGTACAACAAGAAGTCGACCATCAGCAGCCGTGAAGTGCAGACCGCAGTGCGCCTCCTTCTCCCCGGAGAACTGGCAAAGCACGCCGTCAGCGAGGGCACCAAAGCTGTCACCAAGTACACTACATCCAAGTAGATGTCCACAGTCGCCTCTAATCCAAACGGCCCTTATCAGGGCCACCACATAACCAAGAAAGAATATCCAACTGTTGTATGAAATCATAATTATATCCTAATTATAACGAATCAAAAAGCTAGTACTTTACACACCAGACTAGAAATACAAATCATTGCTTGCTTAGTGATTTCAGATTGTCTGCTTATTCATATTAGCTTCTCGTGTTAACATAATGTACTCATTAATTAGTTGAATGAAAGCACTACCTGATCGAAAAAATCATGCATACATATTACAGATTAATGCTTAAGACCCGCACAATATACAGTAACTTCCAATCTGCCTGCTCTTCCTCTTCGGCTAGAAGAGAGAATACAAAGAGTCTAAATTACCACACCGCTTTATAGAATCATCTTCTTAACGAGGTGTTGCTATATGAATCTATTCCAAATACCATCATGCACGTATAGTAATAATATCAATGTTACAGCAGCCTGCTGCGTACAGAAAAAATCGTTCGGAATGATGTCTTCAGTATATTATAGTGGTCGCAATAATCATTGAATTCGCGAGCTGGTATCTCAACGGCGCCATCTACGGGAACGCGTGAACAGGTTGAGCAGCGTGACCAACCACAGCAGACTGGACGGGTGGCGGCCGCCGCTGCGGGGCTGGACAGTGCGGTCATCTCGAACAAAGGAAATCACTGCTTGACCAATCACAGGCCACGGATTGGATCCGTCCCGGGTCTAGGGATCCATCGTCCGCGATATAAAATGGGAGCTGAATGTCCGGCGGTTTCATTCTCTTCCCAACTCCGCATCGAAAAAACTCCCTACTCGTTACCTGAAGAAAACATGGCTCGCACCAAGCAGACGGCTCGCAAGTCGACTGGAGGCAAGGCTCCTCGCAAGCAACTGGCTACGAAGGCTGCTCGCAAGAGTGCCCCCGCCACCGGAGGAGTGAAGAAACCTCATCGCTATAGGCCCGGCACAGTCGCACTTCGTGAGATTCGCCGCTACCAGAAGAGCACCGAACTTCTCATCCGCAAACTTCCCTTCCAGCGACTTGTTCGTGAGATTGCTCAGGATTTCAAGACCGAGCTGCGCTTCCAAAGCTCTGCTGTCATGGCCCTCCAAGAAGCGAGCGAGGCTTACCTCGTGGGTCTGTTCGAAGACACCAACCTGTGCGCCATCCACGCCAAGCGGGTCACCATCATGCCCAAGGACATTCAGCTGGCCCGTCGCATCCGGGGAGAGAGGGCGTAGAGAGAGGCCTGTCCTCCGTGGTCGCACCACCCAACACAACGGCTCTTTTCAGAGCCACCACATTATCAAGAAAGAATATCATGGTTCATACAATATTCTGTTTGTTATTCTTAGTTGTAAAAAAGTAGAGGCTAGGATGATGTAAGATATTTATATATTTAAAAGTGCACAAGAAATAAAAATTGAGAACAAGAAAAAAAAAATGTCGACAAACCAAAAAGATAAATGAAATGCCCGTAAAGTAGGGAATATCTGTCCCCGCCCCCTTCTTCATATGAAACGCAGTCGACGGTGATTATGTACCTCGCAAATCACTGAATCCATATGTAATTGAGACGAGAAGGGGTCTATTAGGTGCTTAATAGAGAGAGAGAGAGAGAGAGAGGGGGGGGGGGTAGATAGATAGGGAGATAGAAGGAGTGAGGGGGGGATTAGTCAAAGTAAAACTATATGGCCAAGGAAAGAAAAAAAAATAAAGTTTGTGACGTCAATTCTGAGTCTATTCATCAATGTGTTGACGTGATCTGAATGCTGATTCAACTGAAAGTGTGTATTCACAATTGCTTTATCGTGAAATATGATATACGGATAGCCGCCTCGATACAACTAGCTGAAGTGAAGCACTACACACTGTGCCGAGTTAGCCAGCAAGAGGGCAGCAAACAGCGCTTGTGTCCGCACTGGCAGCAGAAGCTGCCCACGGCTACCACCGGCTACGCTGATTGGTCGACCGGTCAACAAAAGGATCTTGACCCGCTGGATCCCCGAGCGGGGTATAAATGGGTGCGGAAACAATCAGCGGGGATCAGGAGCGAACCTGAGCGAACCTATCGAGCGAATTTTGAGCGGAGAACTTTCTTTCTTGTGATCTATATTTCTGTTATTTTTGTGATCTGATTTGTCTTCTTATTTTGTTCATACTGTGGAGAGCTCTAAATCTCTACAGCATTAATTCTGTTATTGTGTGGATCTTGCTTCTCTGGGAGGAAGGTGTAGACGGAGTGGACGAGGCACTACTGCGATCTTCACGGGCACCGTCTTGCGTTCCGGCATCACTGAACGACCAGAGATTGCCGCCCTGCCGGTGCTCGGTGAGGGACCGCAGCTGCCATCATACTCCGGGCCTGACGTCCGACCGACCGCAGAGAACCAGTTTTCTTCTATCGAGACTCATTTATCGCCAGCTAAGTTGTTGTTTTTAAGTTGTTGCCTTTACTAATTTCAATTTTGTTAATTTAGATATATTTCAGCGTTGTGTTGTGTAGCTTCATACTGTCTTAAAATAGTAAACTACGTAGAATTAAGTCAGTCTACCATAAGACACTTAGTGTAGCGTAAAATACAGAGTTTTTACCCTGCTGGGTTACTATTGACCGTGAAGTTTTATTGTCTATCTGGCACTGGACGAGTGGCTATCTTTTCTATACAGTAGTATTAGCCCCTCGGGGCTCTCACCAGCAATCTTTGTTTTACCGCGGTCTCCCCGTGGCTATTAATCCCCCTATTGTTAAAGCAGTCTTCCCCCGTACTCCCCCTCAGTACCTCCACAATAATGGAGGACGAGGAAGATAACACTTTATTCCAAGAGTGTAGCGACGGCTTCACTCAAGTAGCAAACAAAAAGAAAAGGCAGCGTGTGGGCTCCCCTACGGAAAGTGATTCAAGCCAAGATACGACCAAAAAGCAGACGCTTATTGTATCTCTAGTCGCCGCAACTCACGCATCACCAATCACCTCAATTTCCCCAATTGCTTTCGCTAGAGAGCTGAACCGCATTGTAGGCCCCGTGGCACAGGTACAGAGGAAGGCTCGGCATTTCGTCATTCGATGCCACAACACAAAACAGACCAAAATTCTTCTCGAAACTACCACCTTCTGTGACAGGGATGTCAAAACGGTCCCTGGACCTACCCCTTCTCCAGCAATGAGAGGGGTAATAACCGGGGTACCGGCTGACATCCCCGAGTCTGAACTCCTAGATGCACTAAAAGACCAAGGTGTCACGGCTGTCCGCCGTATTAACAAATCCCGAAACAACACAATTACCCCTACCAGAGCAGCAATCCTGACTTTTAAGAAATCATTACCAAAGTCAGTTCAAATTGGGTTCGAAGTTTTCGACATACACGAATACGTCCCCCCTGTCCCGAGGTGCTACAACTGCCAACGATTTGGGCATACAAAAGAATTTTGCAAGTACAAAATCCGCTGCGTGAGGTGCGGCGGGGAGCATGATTTCGACCAATGTACCAACAAATCATCCCCAACATGCTTAAGATGCGGTGCATCACACAGCGCCGCATACGGCGGCTGCCCCTTCTACAAGGAGGCCAAGAAAGTACAGGCTCTCCGTGTCGTTAATAAAATTTCCTACGCTGAGGCTGCCAAACAACTCAAAAAAGCCCCAGCCCCCGCTCAGACTGAACCCCCACTCCCTGCAAAACCACAACCCCCACGTTCTCCAAAACCCCACGCTATGCCTTCTCAACACCAGACTACCTCTGTTCTACCCACACCTCCACCCCCACTAGAACAACGCCCCCCAGCACAGACACAAAGACGCTCAGTACAAAGGCCTAAACCTCAAATGGTTGAAAAATCCACACAAGTTGAAACAGTACGTGAAGAAACGCAAGCAGATAAAACCAATCCCACATTTCAATTGTCACACGAACAGCTGATTGCTTTCGTTGTATTTGTAATAAATAATCTAGACCTGAAAGCTTCCAAAAGTAACAGACTTCAATTGGTCGTAGAGGCTGCCCTGTACTCCAATCAAGCGTCACACCAACTGAAATTCATGCCATGCTAGCTAAATGAAGCATAACCTACCACATCACACCTCACTCATAAAACCTTTCCTTTACTTAGTAATGGCGATCTCCATTCTACAATGGAACGCTAGAGGCCTAACGGCAAACAGCGGGGAGCTTCTCCATTACGTCGACTCCCTGACTGAAAAGCCTCATTTTATATGTATTCAAGAAACGTGGGATAACGAATCATCCTCCATTAGTATACCAAATTACATGTCAACTGCACGAAACCGTCCAAATCAAAGGCGAGGTGGGTGCGCCATCTACGTCCAGTCAAGTATAGCCTTTAATATTATTCCACTCGACACTGAACTAGAGTTGCAGCAAATCAATGCATCCTTTGGATCTTTCTGCTTCTCACTCTTGAACTACTATAACCCATGTACCACTATTCATCTACTTGACCTTATCTCTATGTTGGATAATTGCTTAGACAATTTTGTCATTGTCGGTGACTTTAATGCCCACAATACCCTATGGGGCTCTAACTCCACATCCAAAAATGGACGTATGATACAAACTTTTGTGGAAGAAAATAATATTATCGTCATGAATGACTGCTCACCCACACGATTTGACATCTCTACAGGAGGTTCGTCAGCCATTGACCTAACACTTATATCAAACTCACTTTCAAGTCGCTGCACATGGCAGACTACCCCACACTTATTAGGAAGCGATCATTATGTTATCAACACTCAACTCCATGTATTGAGTCAATCCAGACCCCAGCACACCACATTCTCTAACGACACTTTCAAGCCATTTGCCTTTAAGAAAGCAAATTGGCAAATGTATAAAGAGCTACTAGAAGATAGCACTGATGATGCCCAAGTGACATCGGCTACACATCCATGCTATGATAAGTTTATTACATCAATCTTAGATGCTGCCAAGTTGGCTATTCCTACTAAGAATACTTCCTCTCGCCCTTCAACCCCTTGGTGGACGGCAGAATGCTCTGCAGCGATAAAAGATCGCAATAAGGCAAAACATATCTTTCAAAAGTCTTATCTCTACGCTGATTTATTAACGTATAAAGTTAAAGCAGCCATCGCACGGAAAACAATCAGAGCTGCTAAATACGATCATTTCATCAAGTTCTGCTCCAAATTAAACCGCTTTACTCCTATTGACCAGATATGGAGAATGGTACGAACAATAAGTAGTACATCATCAAATAATCCCAAGCAATTCCCTCCATTGCATATTGATAATACTATCTGTCAAGATGATAAAGCAAAGGCTGATGCTTTAGCAGCACAGTTTCATCATAATCAGCCAGATACGTCACAATACTCTGAAGATACCACTCCTAACAATGAAGACGTTCATGACAACACGTCTCCTATAAACGAACCTTTTAATGAGCAAGAACTTGAAACAGCTATTTCAGCCTCAAATGACTCCTCTCCCGGAGCAGATGGTATACGCAAACCTCTAATCGAAAACTTAACAATAATGTACAAAAAGAAACTGCTTGCTATAATAAATGATATTTGGGAAACCGGTATCCTACCTACGACATGGAAACATTCAATTATTGTTCCACTACTCAAACCCGGTAAAGATAAACACCTGACAACTTCATATCGCCCAATATCATTAACCTCGTTCCTATCAAAGCTCATGGAACGAATGATAACCAAGAGAATGATGTGGATATTAGAAAAATACAACATGATTACGCCCATACAGTCCGGTTTTATGAAAAACAGGCATACTTTAGACAACTTATTACGCCTAGAAAGTGACGCACGCAAATCCCTTGGTTCAAAGAGAAACAATACAATCGCTATTTTCTTGGACTTTGCTAAGGCTTTCGACAGTGTGTCCCCTTCAGCATTGCTCCACAAAATAAGAACACTGGGATTTGATGGCCGAATCATAAACTGGATAGAAGCCTTCCTCTCGGGACGAACATATCAAGTACGCCTAAATAACTCACTCTCTGATATCAAAGAATGTAAGATTGGCCTGCCGCAAGGCAGTGTGATCAGTCCTATTCTGTTTAACATATTTATCAACGATCTCCCACTTTGCTGCCCTAAGTCTAGTATCTCTTTATACGCAGACGACGTCGCAATTTGGAGAACTCTCACAAACATTCCCTTTCTCCTACGTCAACTCCAAATGGATCTAGATAATATCCAGCAGTGGTGTTTGAAATGGGGTCTCTCATTATCTACCGCCAAGTCAAAAGTCCTCGCCTTCTGTAAGAAACCAAGGGGCGATATCTATTTGCACATTGACAATGTGAAACTAGAATTTGTAACAAATTTCAAATTTCTTGGCATTGTCCTAGACTCTCGACTTAGCTGGAAATATCATATCGATGATATCTGCACCAAGTGCTGTAAAAGATTCAATATCATGAGATCATTGGCGGGTACAAAATGGGGAGCCGATTCCAAGACACTGTTGATGTTGTATAGAGCAATTATTCGGCCTATTCTTGAATACGGCTCCGAAATATTCAATACCCTCTCTACCACGCAGGCAAATCGCATCAGAGCAATCCAGTACAAATGTCTACAAGTATGTACGGGCGCTCTGCCCACTACTCCACTTAACGCCTTACAAGTAGAGTGCAGCGAACTCCCTCTCGAAATCCGCCGAGAGAGGGCGGAACACTTTTACCGCATCCGCCTTGCCTCACTAAGCAATAATCACCCAGTTCGCTTGAGTGCAACAGATTGCTCACTATATGCCTATTCCTCTTTTCAACCTGGTAAAGAGCCTTTTGCTCTACGATTCACAGAAGAGACCCCCATAGTACAGCCATATAAGATGATCCAGTCCCCACCTTGGCATTTAATTACACCAGACATAGATCTATCTATCCAAGAAATGTGTAGTAAAGCTGACTCCACTTTCTTACAACTACAGAGCAGCTTAGAGGTAATCGGCACCAAGTACATTAACCATCTACACATATACACAGATGGGTCTTTTGACCCGATTACCAATAGATCAGGTATCGGGATATTCATCCCACATTACAAAGTATCTATCTCTAAACGAATCTCAAATGTGTCTGTTTGTCGGGCTGAGAAAGCAGCCATCTTGATCGCCCTTGAGTGGCTCGAAACCCTCTGCCCCCTACAGGCAGTGATTTTTTCTGACTCTCTGAGTACTTTACAAGAACTATCCCATCTATCTGCCCATCAACACAACCTAGCATCAGAGATATTACTCAAATGCTCCAGCATTATCACAAACGGTTGTCACTTAACGTTCACCTGGGTACCTGCCCACTGCGGCATACTAGGAAACGAAGAAGCAGATAAGGCCGCCAAGAAAGCCTTAAATCAAAATTCAATCGAATGTCAAATCTCTCCAAGTGTAAGTGAACTGAAGAATTCAGTCAAGTCTCAAATGAAGAAAAAATGGCAGGAAATGTGGAACACATCCCCACATGGGCGACACTTGTTCAATATCCACCCAACAGTAACCACTTCATTCGCCCCAAACTGCGCAACCAGACGCAGTGAGTGTATAGTCCATAGACTTCGTATGGGTCGAGCATGCCTGGCATCTTTCCTACACGGTATTGGAAAACATCCAAACGGTCTCTGTTCTACCTGCAACACTCCTGAAACCGTAGAACATTATCTTATGCAATGTCGAAAACATGATGCCCAAAGGACAGCCCTCCGTCAAAGGATGGGAAATACACCATTCACTCTCACTAACCTACTTTCCTGCCTGTCTATAAATCACTTACTACTTTACACAAAGGAAACAGATATGTTTAACGAACTGTAGATTCTTATATTGACTAAGAGACAAGACCAATAAATCTTTAGTCAACAATTCCGGTATATATGGAATATACCGAACATTTTACTTGTTAATGTATGAACCTGTCATCCTAGTGTGAGTACACATACATAACATTTTAATGAAGGAAATAAAAAGGGTCCAATATGATGCTCGTATAATAAGGGGTAGAGAGAAAGAGAGCGAGAGAGTGAGAGAGAGAGAGGAGAATGAAAGATGATTTTGTTTATATGTATATATATTTTTTTCCTTCACTTATTCTCACAATCGCCGAATGCTAAGCGTTTGACTCTCTAGGTAAACGATAACAAACAACATTATAATGAAGGAAAACCAACCTCTTACATTATTATGCTCTATGTTACACGTGAGTACACATAGTTACCTTTTCCCTCTACGTAAGTCAAGATACCTTCTGTTTTGAAACCATTAAAGGTATAAACTCTCACCTCACGTCAGTGAGAACACATGTAGATATTGTATATTTCTATACTCACCTTGAGTTCATCCGGGTTCTTAACCCAATATTATCTTTAATAAATTTACCTTTTCCAGCACCTCACCTTTACTGGAAGAGTGATCAGAATAAGAAACTACTAATTCTCCGTTCAGTACACCAATGTACAACTAAACGGATATAACTCTTACAAATAGAATTATTTGAAATATGTGTCTGAACATGTGGTTCAGACTCAACAGCTGTATGATACACCTTTAAAGCATATTTCCATTTCATGGAAATCTCTCAAATATACGTCTGAACCTGTGGATTGGGGTTCAAACAACCTCTTACATCTTTATAAGTTATAGACACCCATCCTCCCTCTAGCATCTCTTCTATTATGCTTTAATTTATGATATTACCTCTTACGGTAATGTAATTAGTTAGGTTTTTATATTTTATCTCTGAATGTACAACAGAGACTTGAGAAGGGCCTAAAGCCTGCATTCTCAGTGTATTTATACACGTGTTTACACGTCAGTACACAGACTTACCTTTTCCCTTTATGTAAGTCAACATACCTTTTGTTTTGAGACCAATAAAGGTACAAACTCTCACCTCACGTCAGTGAGAACACATATAGATACTGAATATTTTGACACTCACCTTGATTTCATCCGGGTTCTTAACCCAATATTATCTCTGCTGAATTTATTTTTTCAGCACCTCCTTTGCTGGAAGAGTAATCAAAATTAGAAACTACTAATATTTCCGTTCGGTACACCAATGTACAACTAAACAGATATAACTCTCATAAATAGAATTATTTGAATACGTGTCTGAACATGTGGTTCAGACTCAACAGCTGTATGATACACCTTTAAAGCATATTTCCATTCCATAGAAATCTCTCATATATACATCTGAACCTGTGGATTGGGGTTCAAACAACTCTTACATCTTTATAAGTTATAGACACCCATCCTTCCTCTAGCATCTCTTCTATTATACTTTAATTTATGATATTACCTTTTACGGTAATGTAATTAGCTAGGTTTTTATACTTTATCTCTGAATGTATAACAGAGACTAGAGAAGGGCCTAAAGCCTACTTTCTCAGTGTATTTATACACATAATTTAAACAATTTGTATTCTTTTTTTTTTCTTCTTACTTAGCTAGATTGATTTTTGTTTTCTTTCTCCTAGATCAACTGCTACCTGACACAAAATATAATACTATGTAGCTATGTATCAGCATATAATACTATGTATATTGCCGACAATTGCCAACTTATTTATCGCATGGTAGCAATATCAACAAATATCCACCCTGGATATTTGTTACATGAAAAAAAAAAGAAAGACCAAATATATACTAGTATATCATAAGACGCACTGTTACCCTTTCCTATATCAGTGTAATGATATATTTTTTTTCTCTGAATCACACTCTTTACATTTCTTTTTGTCATCTGTAGGAAACAAAAAAAATAATAATAAGTAAATTGTAATATCATCTTCCTCTTTCGGTTTATTCAACCTGAAATGTAAACCATGACAGATGTGATACAAATCAAAGCGATTTGATGTTTACGTCTCATGATACTTTATCCCTTCATCTTCTCTAATTTCTTCTTCCTTCCTATCCCCTCTCTATCTCTAACCTGTCCCCTCACTGGCCTTAAATCTATCTTCTCTCCTGATCGCTATTTGCAACGCGACTTAGATCTACGCATATGCGCATACCCCTCTTTCCGAATATATACTGACTAGAAATGTATGTCTAAACATGCTTCCTAGATTTAGACCCACGCCTTCCTTATACTTAGGTCTGTGGCTATTTTCTATGCTATATGATATCATCACGGTATTAGACTATGCCCTATATCTTTCCGAAATAAGTCCTAATTTCCGAAAACTCAACCTAGACCTACATTGATGCTTTAATTGAGTATAGTTATGTTTACAAATCGGTATAACTATCTATCGATTTAACTAGACACCGACTCTATCTCACTAAGTCTCACACTTTACGTATTACAACGTGTTTAAATACCGTTTCAAAATTTTACTTGGATATGTCCCATAGACATAAAAGGAGTCCGTATTTGTGTACCCAAGTCTCGTCTTCGGCCGCTCGTACAACAATATTACATTTTGTTGTATAGCACTAAACTTATATATTATCAACCGATTGTGCAATCAAGACCCAGATAGCACCAATTTCTTTACCGATGTTTTCCGACGCGCTTCTAGTTGGATCTGTTTTCTTCTAACCTTTTACTCCTGTTTCTCTTCATCCTACCCTCACCTCATCCTGAACCTCTCTCACAACTTTGAATATGTATTCCAAAATCTCTTACCACTGTCCCCCTTTCGATGATATCCCTGCCTGCTAGGCTCTTATCTAAACCTAGGCCGATAGGAAAGGCGCCCGCCCCCGGAAAAGCCCAAGACTTAACCGTGGGTCGACTTGAGGGTCTTAGGCCCTCCTGTCGACGGGAACGGCGTATCCCTGCACTTCGGTACAGGAGTGGGCAGGTGATATCTGATTCCTATCTACCTATTTCTCTCTACAATACGTACGTGTGTGTATGTATGAGTGTATGTATGTGTTTGCATATGAATATACAGTATATCCTAATGTATACTTAAGTGCCTTGAGCACATAATTTATTTTAAAAAAAAAATCACAGCCACTCGTCCGTAAAAGAAAATGATATATGAAACTAAATAAATTTATCATAGATATAGTACATATCTGTTAGAATATAAAAGAAAATATGTAAAATTAAATATTCTTATGTAATCTGAGTCTATCGCAACCAACGCATTTATTGGAGAAAATTGCCATATTAGGCAGACCTCCATTAATTCAAAACAACAACAACAAGCGAGTCATTAGTTTTGTTCCACTACTCTCTGAATCACTACGTATCGCATCGATTGTTATCGTGATGGCGGCTTCGGAAGCAGCAAAGAAGACGACCAAGAAGAAAGCGCCCGAGCATCCACCGACTCAGGTGATGGTCAATGCTGCTATCGGCGCACTGAAGGAGCGGAATGGATCTTCACTTCAGGCCATTAAGAAGTACATCGCAGCCAACTACAAAGTAGGCGATATGGACCGACAGACCATCTTCATCAAGCGAGCTCTGCGGAAAGGGGTTGCCAACGAGACACTGGTTCAGACGAAAGGTGTCGGGGCATCTGGCTCTTTCAAGCTGAACGTCAAGGCAGCAAAGGCAGAGGCGGCGGAGAAGGCACGAAAAGAGAAGCAGAAGGCAAAGGCCAAGGCTGACCGCGAGAAGGCCAAGGCAAAGGCAGCCGCAAAGAAAGAGAAGGCGGTCGCCAAGAAGGCCAAAGCTGCAGAAGAAAAGAAGGAGAAGAAGAAGAAGAAGAAGGCGACAAAGAAGAAGCCGGCAAAGAAGACAGCAACCAAGTCGGAGAAAACGAAGACGCCCAAGAAGAAGACCGCAGCAAAGAAGCCATCCAAGAAGGCAACCCCGAAGAAAGTGGCGAAGAAGACGACCACCAAGTCCAAGGCGGCAAAACCAAAGAAGCCTGCTGCCAAGAAGGGTGCCAAATAAGTTTATTTGCACCTCAAATCAAAAATCAAACGGCTCTTTTAAGAGCCACCACAAACCCAAGAAAGAATAATTGTATTGAGTAGTCGATGCACTGAGAAAAGAAGAAGAAGAAGAAGAAGGAGAAAAAGAAATACACGCATGCACAGAAACACGAAACGGGGAAATAGAAAGGAATAGTTTACAAAATCAGAACTCGTTCTATATTGGTGAATTTATGTTGAAAAGGAGAGAAATGGTAGATGAAGGCACAATTGTGGAGTTTTATGTGTTACTCAAGAGCAAACAATTGTGTGAGAGCTAACGAAAATAGGCTAAATAGAATGTGAGCGGGGGAGGGTGATGGTTTTCGTTTGGGAGAGAAGTTTTACTCTGAAAAATCTTTTCATACTCGAAATGATCATGTGAGTGTGTATATATTCATATGTGCATATCTGCTACTCCGTATGCTGTCAATATTATCATATGTGTATTTCATTTGTTCATTTCTTTAGGTAATGTGCGACAGAGTAATGTATGTGATGTGACACAGTGCCCGTCCGACTCGCGGTGCTGGTCTGGTCAACGCAACGGACGGCCGTGAGGTGGCGCACTCGATCCAGCCGGATGTCGTGCAGGCGGATCGTGGGCTGGCCGCGGCGGACAGTAGGAGAATGGGGCGTCGCCCTCCATGTCCGCAAAGCGGTTACTTAAAACCTGTTCGGTCAGGTGCAGCGTCATCATTCGGCTTTTGGATTTCTCATCAGCTATACCACAATCAACTCGCACCATCATGTCTGGACGCGGTAAAGGAGGCAAAGGACTAGGAAAGGGAGGAGCAAAGCGGCACCGCAAAGTTCTTCGTGATAACATCCAGGGCATCACCAAGCCAGCAATCCGTCGTCTGGCAAGAAGGGGCGGAGTGAAGCGAATCTCGGGCCTCATCTACGAAGAAACCCGCGGAGTCCTGAAAGTCTTCCTTGAGAACGTGATCCGCGATGCAGTGACATACTGCGAGCATGCCAAACGCAAGACGGTTACTGCCATGGACGTCGTTTACGCATTGAAGAGGCAGGGACGCACACTCTACGGATTTGGCGGCTAGAATTCAACGGCCTCCTGCACCACAAAACAACGGCTCTTTTCAGAGCCACCACATTATCAAGAAAGAATACACTTTATGAAACAAATTTCCGCATCTCTTTCATTTGTTATTACGACACGTCAGGTCATATTCTATGGACCGAACGTCATTATGAGAAGCACGTTTGAATCAATGCTCAAACCTCGTCATTATATTATACTGAAATAATTTCCCCATCTTTATATAACATCTTACAAATTTCTAGTTCAGTTTTTTTTTTTCTGTTCTGTGGCAATCATGCTCTTAAAACGCTTCCACTGCACGCTGTATTGAGCTAAATGGTTGTAAATGACGATGGCATAATGACTATGGCATGTTTTTGCTCATCACAGCCCTCAGTTGCAAATAGGGAAAGAGAGATTGAGAGAGAGAGAGAGAAGAGAGAGAGAGAGAGAGAGAGGAATTTTTCTCAAGTAAAGTTGTTGTTTTGGCTTCTGTAATGTTGTTGTCATACGATTGTAAACTTGTTGCTTTATGTGTAAAGTTGTTGCTTCGTGTGTAAAGTTGTTGCCTTTTTTGGTAAAGTTGTTGTTCCCATAGTGGGTGGGTTGTAGAAAGCAACAACTTCACACATTTCTTTGGTGAAGGAAAGATTCTATGCACTATTTTGCGCAGATTAAGTACCCGCAGCACACATGTTGGAGTAATGAAGTCTGGATAATATCTTGCTGTTTGACATTGGGCTTAGTATTGGGTAGTGAGAAACAAAAAAGCAATCAATCACTCAAATAAATAAAGAAAGAAATAAAGAAAGAAAGAAAGAAAGAAAGAATAGTATCGACAATTCAATTCATTTATTTTCATTTTCAACGTAACACAAGATAAATCAGGTATTACATCATAAACAAAAACATTTACCTTTGCAATAGATAAATGATATCCATAATTATAAGAGCGCATACTGGCAAAAAAAAAAAGAAAAAAGAAAAAGAAAGAAGAAATGACACAAAGTCATGCTTCAGTTGTATGCAAGCAAGAAGGTATGGTTTCTCTAAGGCATAATAAATCTTTACAAATGAATTTCAGCTGCAGCGCGTTAGGAAACGGCGACGAAGGTAGATAATACGTGTAAAAGTTTAACAGGCACTGAAAAGAAATAAGGGAAGATAGCAGCTATTTCGTGAGACACGCAACAGAATATGTATAGTTACAGGAGCTTTTCTGGATCTGGTTTGATTACAAGAAGAAAAGAAAATTTATCAATAAAATATTTACAGAGAATTATTCATGTATTTCATTTTTACACGCAGTTCAAGGACAAAATTAGGGTGATATTGACAGAAATCTGTCTACCGCCATCTGGTGGCAAAAAAAAAAAAACAAAACATTATTCCACCACGGCCGGCGGGTAGAGCCGTCACGCCCGCCTGAATCGATGCTTCTGCTAATCCTCATCTAATTTGCATGAACTGTGCGAGCGGATCCTCCGAACGCGTATAAAAGAGGGAAGGGGGCAGTTGACCATAACATTTCTCTTTCAGAGCAACGTCGAATTCGCACCCGCTTAGTCTCATCAACGCTCACAATGGCTCCTCCATCCGGACAAGTTGCCAAGAAGGGTTCCAAGAAAGCTGCCAAGGCTCCCCGGCCCAATGCCGACAAGAAGAGGCGTAGGAAGAGGAAGGAGAGCTACGGCATCTACATCTACAAGGTTCTGAAGCAAGTCCACCCAGATACTGGAATTTCGAGTCGCGCCATGTCCATCATGAACAGCTTCGTCAACGACATTTTCGAACGCATCGCCGCCGAAGCTGCCCGTCTCGGTCAGTACAACAAGAAGTCGACCATCAGCAGCCGTGAAGTGCAGACCGCAGTGCGCCTCCTTCTCCCCGGAGAACTGGCAAAGCACGCCGTCAGCGAGGGCACCAAAGCTGTCACCAAGTACACTACATCCAAGTAGATGTCCACAGTCGACTCTAATCCAAACGGCCCTTATCAGGGCCACCACATAACCAAGAAAGAATATCCAACTGTTGTATGAAATCATAATCATATCCTAATTATAACGAATCAAAAAACTAGTACTTTGCACACCAGACTAGAAATACAAATCATTGCTTGCTTAGTGATTTCAGATTGTCTGCTTATTTATATTTGCTTCTCGTGTTAACATAATGTACTCATTAATTAGTTGAATGAAAGCACTACCTGATCGAAACATGGTAAGATCATGCAAACATATTACAGATTAATGCTGCTTAAGACCCGCACAATATACATTAACTTCCAATCTGCCTGCTCTTCCTCTTCGGGTAGAAGAGAGAATACGAAAGAGTCTAAATTATCACACCGCATTATAGAATCATCTTCTTAACGAGGTGTTGCTATATGAATCTATTCCAAATACCATCATGCACGTATAGTAATAATATCACTGTTACAGCAGCCTGCTGCGTACAG
This sequence comes from Diadema antillarum, assembly GCF_040938485.1. NCBI lineage: Eukaryota > Metazoa > Echinodermata > Echinoidea > Diadematoida > Diadematidae > Diadema > Diadema antillarum. The sequence continues at coordinate 64,625 of NW_027272376.1, forward strand.
AAAAAAAAAAATCGTTCGGAATGATGTCTTCAGTATACAATATAGTGGTCGCAATAATCATTGAATTCGCGAGCTGGTATCTCAACGGCGCCATCTACGGGAACGCGTGAACAGGTTGAGCAGCGTGACCAACCATAGCAGACTGGACGGGTGGCGGCCGCCGCTGCGGGGCTGGACAGTGCGGTCATCTCGGACAAAGGAAATCACTGCTTGACCAATCACAGGCCACGGATTGGATCCGTCCCGGGTCTAGGGATCCATCGTCCGCGATATAAAATGGGAGCTGAATGTCCGGCGGTTTCATTCTCTTCCCAACTCCGCATCGAAAAAACTCCCTACTCGTTACCTGAAGAAAACATGGCTCGCACCAAGCAGACGGCTCGCAAATCGACTGGAGGCAAGGCTCCTCGCAAGCAACTGGCTACGAAGGCTGCTCGCAAGAGTGCCCCCGCCACCGGAGGAGTGAAGAAACCTCATCGCTATAGGCCCGGCACAGTCGCACTTCGTGAGATTCGCCGCTACCAGAAGAGCACCGAACTTCTCATCCGCAAACTTCCCTTCCAGCGACTTGTTCGTGAGATTGCTCAGGATTTCAAGACCGAGCTGCGCTTCCAAAGCTCTGCTGTCATGGCCCTCCAAGAAGCGAGCGAGGCTTACCTCGTGGGTCTGTTCGAAGACACCAACCTGTGCGCCATCCACGCCAAGCGGGTCACCATCATGCCCAAGGACATTCAGCTGGCCCGTCGCATCCGGGGAGAGAGGGCGTAGAGAGAGGCCTGTCCTCCGTGGTCGCACCACCCAACACAACGGCTCTTTTCAGAGCCACCACATTATCAAGAAAGAATATCATGGTTCATACAATATTCTGTTTGTTATTCTTAGTTTTTAAAAAGTAGAGGCTAGGATGATGTAAGATATTTATGTATTTAAAAGTGTACAGGTAGTTGAACGGAAATAAAACAACAACAACAAAAAATGTCGACAAACCAAAAAGATAAATGAAATGCACGTAAATGTCCCCGCCCCCTTCTTCATATGAAACGCAGTCGACGGTGATTATGTACCTCGCAAATAACTGAATCCATATGTAATTGAGACGAGAAGGGGTCTATTAGGTGCTTTATAGAGAGGGAGAGAGAGAGAGAGAGAGAGGGGGGGGGCAGATCGATATATAGGGAGATAGAAGGAGTGAGGGGGGGGGGAATAAGAAAAAGTAAAACTATATGGCCAAGGAAAGAAAAAAAATAAAGTTTGTGACGTTAATTATGAGTCTATTCATCAATGTGTTGACGTGATCTGAATGCTGATTCAACTGAAAGTGTGTATTCACAATTGCTTTATCGTGAAACATGATATATGGATAGCCGCCTCGATACAACGAGCTGAAGTGAACCACTACACACTGTGCCGAGTTAGTCAGCAAGAGGGCAGCAAACAGCGCTTGTGTCCGCACTGGCAGCAGAAGCTGCCCACGGCTACCACCGGCTACGCTGATTGGTCGACCGGTCAACAAAAGGATCTTGACCCGCTGGATCCCCGAGCGGGGTATAAATGGGTGCGGAAACAATCAGCGGGGATCACACTCTCAGTTGAATCAGCATTCAGATCACGTCAACACATTTGTCTCTCCGTCTCCAATCATGTCTGGACGAGGAAAATCTGGCAAGGCTCGCACCAAGGCCAAGTCTCGATCATCACGCGCCGGCCTGCAGTTCCCCGTCGGCCGAGTTCATCGCTTCCTTCGTAAAGGCAACTACGCCCAGAGAGTAGGCGCTGGTGCACCAGTGTACCTAGCTGCTGTTCTCGAATACCTGACCGCTGAGATTCTGGAGCTGGCCGGCAACGCCGCACGCGATAACAAGAAGACAAGGATCATCCCGCGACATCTTCAACTTGCCGTTCGCAACGACGAAGAGCTGAACAAGCTGCTGGGAGGCGTGACAATCGCTCAGGGTGGTGTACTGCCAAACATCCAGGCCGTGCTTCTGCCGAAGAAGACTGCAAAGTCCAGTTAGAGACTTCACGGCTCTTTTCAACCAAACGGCCCTTATCAGGGCCACCACATTTTCCAGAAAGAATACATTCAATTCATCATGCTATTTTGTGTTGTGTTGAGATCTCCGTTTTTTTTTTCTTTCTCTCTCTCTCTCTCTCTAATTATCCTTACTTGAATCACACATAAATAGGAAATGTAGAGAAAGGAAGAAATACAATGATGAAAATAAAGGAAGAAATATAACGATAGATATATAAAGTGACAATGCACACTATTTTATAAGGAGACAAAATAGATAAGGGATAAGCATAGAATAAAGACTAAAATATATAAGGTGGCAATACATACCATTAGATGAGGAGAGAATATGGAGAATGAATAGGCATATGATAGAGTATGAAAATAAGCAAGAATTAAGTAACAAGAATTTCGGAAGAATTTATGAATTTGTGAAAAATGCACAGATGATAAATCGTCAGGCGAGGCCGTTGTGAGGTTAAAAAGAAGGGATTAAGATAAAAGAGTAATTTATCGACAGCATGAGAACAGCACAGCCACATGTATGTAGGAAATTTGTGTGTTTGATTGCGTTAATGCTCTAGTGTTTGTGCGTTTCCTGTCAAAAATTGTTGCAGTTTTCGGCATGTTGTAATATAAAACAGCTGCCTTAGGGAAACACTTGGATAAAACAAATGGAGCAGAAAAGTAAATCAAGTAATATGAAACAGAGAACAGAATGTGGAAGCACATTAGGCAGAGCGTTCTCCACGACGCCATGCCCGAGATGTCCGGTGATTCCTTCGAGGTACGCAATGAGCTGATAAAGCGACAGTGCGAAGGTTGCGAGTCATTAGTTTTGTTCCACTACTCTCTGAATCACTACGTATCGCATCGATTGTTATCGTGATGGCGGCTTCGGAAGCAGCAAAGAAGACGACCAAGAAGAAAGCGCCCGAGCATCCACCGACTCAGGTGATGGTCAATGCTGCTATCGGCGCACTGAAGGAGCGGAATGGATCTTCACTTCAGGCCATTAAGAAGTACATCGCAGCCAACTACAAAGTAGGCGATATGGACCGACAGACCATCTTCATCAAGCGAGCTCTGCGGAAAGGGGTTGCCAACGAGACACTGGTTCAGACGAAAGGTGTCGGGGCATCTGGCTCTTTCAAGCTGAACGTCAAGGCAGCAAAGGCAGAGGCGGCGGAGAAGGCACGAAAAGAGAAGCAGAAGGCAAAGGCCAAGGCTGACCGCGAGAAGGCCAAGGCAAAGGCAGCCGCAAAGAAAGAGAAGGCGGTCGCCAAGAAGGCCAAAGCTGCAGAAGAAAAGAAGGAGAAGCAGAAGAAGAAGAAGGTGACAAAGAAGAAGCCGGCAAAGAAGACAGCAACCAAGTCGGAGAAAACGAAGACGCCCAAGAAGAAGACCGCAGCAAAGAAGCCATCCAAGAAGGCAACCCCGAAGAAAGTGGCGAAGAAGACGACCACCAAGTCCAAGGCGGCAAAACCAAAGAAGCCTGCTGCCAAGAAGGGTGCCAAATAAGTTTATTTGCACCTCAAATCAAAAATCAAACGGCTCTTTTAAGAGCCACCACAAACCCAAGAAAGAATAATTGTATTGAGTAGTCGATGCACTGAGAAAAGAAGAAGAAGAAGAAGAAGGAGAAAAAGAAATACACGCATGCACAGAAACACGAAACGGGGAAATAGAAAGGAATAGTTTACAAAATCAGAAATCATTCTATATTGGTGAATTTATGTTGAAAAGGAGAGAAATGGTAGATGAAGGCACAATTGTGGAGTTTTATGTGTTACTCAAGAGCAAACAATTGTGTGAGAGCTAACGAAAATAGGCTAAATAGAATGTGAGCGGGGGAGGGTGATGGTTTTCGTTTGGGAGAGAAGTTTTACTCTGAAAAATCTTTTCATACTCGAAAATCATGTGAGTGTGTATATATTCATATGTGCATATCTGCTACTCCGTATGCTGTCAATATTATCATATGTGTATTTCATTTGTTCATTTCTTTAGGTAATGTGCGACAGAGTAATGTATGTGATGTGACACAGTGCCCGTCCGACTCGCGGTGCTGGTCTGGTCAACGCAACGGACGGCCGTGAGGTGGCGCACTCGATCCAGCCGGATGTCGTGCAGGCGGATCGTGGGCTGGCCGCGGCGGACAGTAGGAGAATGGGGCGTCGCCCTCCATGTCCGCAAAGCGGTTACTTAAAACCTGTTCGGTCAGGTGCAGCGTCATCATTCGGCTTTTGGATTTCTCATCAGCTATACCACAATCAACTCGCACCATCATGTCTGGACGCGGTAAAGGAGGCAAAGGACTAGGAAAGGGAGGAGCAAAGCGGCACCGCAAAGTTCTTCGTGATAACATCCAGGGCATCACCAAGCCAGCAATCCGTCGTCTGGCAAGAAGGGGCGGAGTGAAGCGAATCTCGGGCCTCATCTACGAAGAAACCCGCGGAGTCCTGAAAGTCTTCCTTGAGAACGTGATCCGCGATGCAGTGACATACTGCGAGCATGCCAAACGCAAGACGGTTACTGCCATGGACGTCGTTTACGCATTGAAGAGGCAGGGACGCACACTCTACGGATTTGGCGGCTAGAATTCAACGGCCTCCTGCACCACAAAACAACGGCTCTTTTCAGAGCCACCACATTATCAAGAAAGAATACACTTTATGAAACAAATTTCCACATCTCTTTCATTTGTTATTACGACACGTCAGGTCATATTCTATGGACCGAACGTCATTATGAGAAGCACGTTTGAATCAATGCTCAAACCTCGTCATTATATTATACTGAAATAATTTCCCCATCTTTATATAACATCTTACATATTTCTAGTTCAGTTTTTTTTTTTTCTGTTCTGTGGCAATCATGCTCTTAAAACGCTTCCACTGCACGCTGTATTGAGTTAAATGGTTGTAAATGACGATGGCATAACGACTATGGCATGTTTTTGCTCATCACAGCCCTCAGTTGCAAATAGGGAAAGAGAGATTGAGAGAGAGAGAGAGAGAGAGAGAGAGAGAGAGAGAGAGGAATTTTTCTCAAGTAAAGTTGTTGTTTTGGCTTCTGTAATGTTGTTGTCATACGATTGTAAACTTGTTGCTTTATGTGTAAAGTTGTTGCTTCGTGTGTAAAGTTGTTGCCTTTTTGGTAAAGTTGTTGTTCCCATAGTGGGTGGGTTGTAGAAAGCAACAACTTCACACATTTCTTTGGTGAAGGAAAGATTCTATGCACTATTTGGCATGACCAGCATATAGCCAATTTTGCGCAGATTAAGCACCCGCAGCACACATGTTGGAGTAATGAAGTCTGGATAATATCTTGCTGTTTGACATTGGGCTTAGTATTGGGTAGTGAGAAACAAAAAAGCAATCAATCACTCAAATAAATAAAGAAAGAAAGAAAGAAAGAAAGAAAGAATAGTATCGACAATTCAATTCATTTATTTTCATTTTCAACGTAACACAAGATAAATCAGGTATTACATCATAAACAAAAAACATTTACCTTTGCAATAGATAAATGATATCCATAATTATAAGAGCGCATACTGGCAAAAAAAAAAGAAAAAAGAAAAAGAAAGAAGAAATGACACAAAGTCATGCTTCAGTTGTATGCAAGCAAGAAGGTATGGTTTCTCTAAGGCATAATAAATCTTTACAAATGAATTTCAGCTGCAGCGCGTTAGGAAACGGCGACGAAGGTAGATAATACGTGTAAAAGTTTAACAGGCACTGAAAAGAAATAAGGGAAGATAGCAGCTATTTCGTGAGACACGCAACAGAATATGTATAGTTACAGGAGCTTTTCTGGATCTGGTTTGATTACAAGAAGAAAAGAAAATTTATCAATAAAATATTTACAGAGAATTATTCATGTATTTCATTTTTACACGCAGTTCAAGGACAAAATTAGGGTGATATTGACAGAAATCTGTCTACCGCCATCTGGTGGCAAAAAAAAAAAAACCAAAACATTATTCCACCACGGCCGGCAGGTAGAGCCGTCACGCCCGCCTGAATCGATGCTTCTGCTAATCCTCATCTAATTTGCATGAACTGTGCGAGCGGATCCTCCGAACGCGTATAAAAGAGGGAAGGGGGCAGTTGACCATAACATTTCTCTTTCAGAGCAACGTCGAATTCGCACCCGCTTAGTCTCATCAACGCTCACAATGGCTCCTCCATCCGGACAAGTTGCCAAGAAGGGTTCCAAGAAAGCTGCCAAGGCTCCCCGGCCCAATGCCGACAAGAAGAGGCGTAGGAAGAGGAAGGAGAGCTACGGCATCTACATCTACAAGGTTCTGAAGCAAGTCCACCCAGATACTGGAATTTCGAGTCGCGCCATGTCCATCATGAACAGCTTCGTCAACGACATTTTCGAACGCATCGCCGCCGAAGCTGCCCGTCTCGGTCAGTACAACAAGAAGTCGACCATCAGCAGCCGTGAAGTGCAGACCGCAGTGCGCCTCCTTCTCCCCGGAGAACTGGCAAAGCACGCCGTCAGCGAGGGCACCAAAGCTGTCACCAAGTACACTACATCCAAGTAGATGTCCACAGTCGACTCTAATCCAAACGGCCCTTATCAGGGCCACCACATAACCAAGAAAGAATATCCAACTGTTGTATGAAATCATAATCATATCCTAATTATAACGAATCAAAAAAACTAGTACTTTGCACACCAGACTAGAAATACAAATCATTGCTTGCTTAGTGATTTCAGATTATTTATATTTGCTTCTCGTGTTAACATAATGTACTCATTAATTAGTTGAATGAAAGCACTACCTGATCGAAACATGGTAAGATCATGCAAACATATTACAGATTAATGCTTAAGACCCGCACAATATACATTAACTTCCAATCTGCCTGCTCTTCCTCTTCGGGTAGAAGAGAGAATACAAAAGAGTCTAAATTATCACACCGCATTATAGAATCATCTTCTTAACGAGGTGTTGCTATATGAATCTATTCCAAATACCATCATGCACGTATAGTAATAATATCACTGTTACAGCAGCCTGCTGCGTACAGAAAAAAAAATCGTTCGGAATGATGTCTTCAGTATACAATATAGTGGTCGCAATAATCATTGAATTCGCGAGCTGGTATCTCAACGGCGCCATCTACGGGAACGCGTGAACAGGTTGAGCAGCGTGACCAACCATAGCAGACTGGACGGGTGGCGGCCGCCGCTGCGGGGCTGGACAGTGCGGTCATCTCGGACAAAGGAAATCACTGCTTGACCAATCACAGGCCACGGATTGGATCCGTCCCGGGTCTAGGGATCCATCGTCCGCGATATAAAATGGGAGCTGAATGTCCGGCGGTTTCATAGCGAGTTGGTATAGCGAATTGGTCAACTTGGTGCAGCCTGGTGTAACCTTTTCCTACTTCCTGTAGCTTTTTGGCCTACTGCATTTGTTCAAATTCTTCACGGAAATATATCGTATTTCGTTTTGGTCTACATTGGTTGATTATTTCATAAGATATTTGTGTTCAAACGGAGTAACGAGAGGACAGTGGTGGTGCAGCCCTGCGGTGTGCGGTGCCCGGACCTTGTTGGCGCCGTCCTTTGCGGCGTTCGTGGTATTCGTCGTGACTGCCCCCTGCCGGCGCTTCCTGTGAAACGGTTTTGCTGCCGACTTGCGTGGCGTCACGGAATCATTGGGACAGCCGCCGGCCGGCGTCAGCTTGGCTACCGGTGACCCGTCATCCCGCCCGGCTGTCTTCACCTGCTTGTTCTTTTCGGAAGCTCCCTCTCTGAGCTAAGTTTCTGTTAATATCAAGTAGCGCTCTGATTTTCATTGTATCGTACACCTATTTATAGAGAGAGAGAGTGTGTGTGTGTGTGTAAGTGTGCTTGAATTTTTTTTCTTTTTTTTTTTTCGCAGTACAGGTGCTGCAAACGTTAGTTATTTGGCTCTCTACCTAAGTTTTTACGGTGGTTTATCCTGTTCAGCAGATCTTTTGTTTAGAGTAATTTGGCTCCGTACTGTAAGCGCGAGTGGCTTTTTTCTGTATAGCACTCTAGTAATCAATACCATTTCTGCGGGGCTTCGGCTCCCGCTAGTTTTTACTCACGTGACACACGTGTTTTTCAGTGTTGTAAGTTGCCCCGCTCTCCACAATGGAGGAAGAGGAGGACAATACTGTATTTGAAGAATGCAATGAGGGATTCACTCCCGTCACAAACAAAAAGAAAAGGCAACGCATAGCCACCCCATCTGGGGACCAGTCTCCGAACGTTCAAACGAATCGACAGAACCTCACAGTCTCAATGTTTTCCGGCAATCAAACAAAATGTATAACGTCCGTTTCCCCTATCAACTTTGCCCGGGAACTCAACCGGTTGGTTGGGCCCGTAAAACAAGTCCAAAGAAAGAATAGGTATTTTCTGATCAAATGTCACAATCTAAAACAAGTCAAAACGTTATCTGAATGCACAACATTCTGCAACCTCAACATAAAGGTCACTCAGGGGTCAAGCCCAATCCAAGCGGTAAGGGGGGTGATAACAAATGTCCCGGTTGACCTACAAGATGATGAGATCTTGGACGCCCTGGCGAAGGAGGGGGTCATAGAGGCTCGTAGAATCACGAAACGAAACAAAACCCAAGAACCACCTTCCCCAACCAGAGCGGTTATACTCAAGTTCCAAAAGTCACTACCCGAAAATGTATCCTTAGGATACGAAGTATTTGATGTCAGAGAATACATTCCACCCGTATCTAGATGTTTTAAGTGTCAGAGGTTCGGACACACACGAGATTTTTGCCGCTACAAACAGCGTTGTGTACGTTGTGGAGAGGAACATGACTTCGACACGTGCCCACAAAAAGCATCCCCAAAATGTCTGCGTTGCGGCGGCTCTCACAGCGCCGCATACGCTGGCTGCGATTTCTATAAGGAAGCCCGAAAAGTCCAAACAATAAAGATCACCAACAAAATATCGTATGCCGAGGCCGTCAAGCATTTGAAAGACTCTAATCCCTCTCCCACACCAGAGCCCTCCCGTCCCGATCCACCACCCAACCCCACCCCTCATCCTCTACCACAACCGCAACCTACCCCCGTCTCCTCACATCCCGACCCCTTGCCAACTACAAACCAACGCTCGACAGGAAATCTACCTCGGCGATCTCTCCCTAAGCCTAAACCAGCTCTTAAAGATAAGTCAACACAAGTAGAAACAGATTCTCAATCAACACAAACGTCTTCTCTTTCTCCTCCAATCCCCCTAACCCACGAACAGCTTATTTCATTCGTAGTCTTTGTAATCAATAACTTAGACCTCAGCTCCTCGAAAAGCAATCGCTTGCAATTAGTCGTCGAGGCCGCCCAAACCTGCTTAAAATCAAACGTCTCACCGACGGAAATTCATTCACTATTAGCTAAATGATTTTGTTTTTACTATTTTCTTACTCTATCCTCTCTCCAATCATGGCTCTAAACATCATTCAATGGAATGCTCGCGGTCTCCATACTAATGGTAGCGAGCTGTTTAACCATCTTTTTATTGACGGAAATTCATTCACTATTATCTAAATGATCTTATTTTTATTATTTTTTTATTCTATCCTCTCTCCAATCATGGCTCTAAACATCATTCAATGGAATGCTCGCGGTCTCCATACTAATGGTGGCGAGCTGTTTAACCATCTCCAAACATTATCTACCCCTCCCGCTGTTTTAGCTATTCAAGAAACGTGGTTTAAAAAAGACAATTTATTACATTTGCCGGAATATAGTCTAATAAGTAAGCATCGATATATAAGTCGGTGCGGTGGTACTGCTCTCTATGTGAGGAACAACATTTGCTATAATGTTGTGAATACCCCGCCCCATTTAGAGGCCATACAAATCAATATTCAATATAATTCAAATAAGTTATCTATTATCAACTTATACAACTCTTCCAAGCATATTTCACTCAATGATCTCTCATCATTGGTGGCTAATTGCCTTCCGAATTTTATTATATGTGGTGATTTTAATGCCCACAACCCAATGTGGGGTAGCAGTAAAGTTAACACCAATGGAAGGAATGTCGAGACTTTTTGTAATGACAAAGATATTGTTATTTTGAACGACGGGTCTCCTACTCGTATAGACATTCACAGAGGCTCCTCATCAGCCATAGATCTGACACTAACGTCTCGCTCTCTTTCTTCAAAATGTACATGGTCAGTCTCTCCTTACACTTTCGGAAGCGACCACTATTTAATAGATATGTCTGTCTCCTTTTCGCCTAACTATGCACCCCCACCTATCAGATCTCCCCAATCCTGGTCCTTTCGAAGGGCCAACTGGGAGTTATTTGAGCAAGAGCTTTTAAGATGTCATAATGAGGCAAAACATCCCATAACCAATATATATATGCTGTATGATTTTTTTATTCAGAGTATTCAAACAGCTGCCAACAGTGCAATTCCATTTAAAAAACAAGGTACTCGCAGACCTAATCCATGGTGGACTCCTGCTTGCTCTAAAGCTATTAAAGATAAACATTGTAAAAAGCGTAAATTTGAAAGATCTTATTTATACGCTGATTTATGTAAATATTTAGAATCTGCTGCCCTTGTAAAGAAAACAATTAAGACAGCAAAACGTGAACACTTTCGGCTTTTTTGTAATTCGCTGAACCGTTTTACACCATTATCACAGATATGGAATAAGATTAGGTCACTCTCCAATATGGACACTAATGGGAATAATCATTCCCTTCTTATTGATATCAATGATAATCTGACCAACGATCCTCAAGTGATTGCTGAGGCCATGGCAGTCCATTTTGAGGATTCTCTTATTAACCCCCCCTTACAGCCTTTTCCCTCAATTATTACCTCCCCAAAATGTTTAGATGATAGTTCGCCTTTAAATGCCTCCTTTACTGTCAGAGAGCTCGAACGAGCTATTAAATCAGGTTGCAATTCAGCACCAGGTGCTGACGGTATCGGCAAGGAAATAATCACACATCTCCCAGAAAAAATAATATCAAGTTTGTTACACATGTACAACCAATTTTGGGACACAGGTCTTTTGCCTCCGCAATGGAAGCACTCAATTGTCATACCTATTCCCAAATTAGGCAAGAATAAACATCATGTCTCATCTTACCGCCCGATTTCATTAACCCCCTTGTTGTGTAAAACTATGGAAAGAATGATTGTCCATAGATTACTATATTACATAAGTAAATACAATTTAATCTCTGAATCTCAGTCTGCTTTCATTCCCGGACGAAGGATATTAAATAACTTTTTATTATTGGAATCAGATATCCGAAAGTCATTAATCTGTAGAAATTTTACGGTTGTTATTTTTCTTGATTTGCATAAAGCTTTCGACTCCGTTAATCACGACGCACTTTTATATAAACTCAATTCGCTGGGACTTCAGGGCAGGTTCCATAAATGGGTTGCTAATTTTTTGTGTAACCGTACTTATCAAGTCCGTATTGGGCATACCTTATCAGATACGTATGCAAAAAAGGTGGGTCTCCCTCAGGGGAGCGTGATCAGCCCCATCCTTTTCAATCTTTTTCTTAATGATGTTTCGTCATGCTGTCAGTCAAATATGTCCATTTATGCGGACGATATTGCTATATGGTATAACTCCACAAATCTAAGTCTTATTAAGACTAAGTTACAGTGTGATCTTAATAAGCTTCTTAGCTGGTCCCAGCAATGGGGCCTATCTTTCTCCCCTAACAAATCAAAAGTTGTTGTTTTCCACCATAGACAAATTAATACATCGCTTTGTAATATCCAACTAAATGGTGAAGTTCTTGAGGTTGTACCCTATCACAAGTATCTAGGGGTGGTGTTTGACTCCGCCCTTACGTGGTCGCCACACGTCGATGATGTTATTGCTAAAAGTAACAAACGTTTAAATTTACTTCGCTCCCTCTCCGGGACGACGTGGGGTGCAGACTCTCATACCTTATTACTGTTATACAGAATGACAGTCCGACCATTTTTAGATTATGCATGTGAAATTTACAATTCTATGGCACCCTCTGTGTCCAAAAGATTGGACACAATACAAGGTCACGCACTCCGAATCAGTACTGGAGCTCTACCAACCACATCCCTGCACGCTCTACAAGCAGAGTGCAATGAACCACCTCTAGACCTGCGCCGACAGAGGGCGTCATTGAATTTTCGTACTTACATTCATACATTACCCATTTCACACCCTGCCCGTATAGCCGTCTCGGACTGCTGGCAATATCACATACGTCATTGGCCTCCTCACAAAAGATCCTTTGCCTTAAGAACCAAGGCCCATATTCCAATAGTAGAGGAAAGAATTATCACACCAACACCCCCCTGGGATTTGATTTTCCCCACAATTGATTTAAGTGTCCACAATGAATGTAGTAAAAATACCCTCCCTACCCAGCAACTCCAATGTGCTCTCCAATGCATTAATACCAAATACAAGAACCACATGCACATTTTTTCGGATGGTTCATATGACCCAGTTCGCCAGCGTGTGGGTGTTGGTGTGTACATTCCCCACTTCAAGGTCAGGATCAGTAAACGTATCACACACATTTCCATCTGTAGAGCTGAGCAGACTGCCATCCTCCTCTCGCTCCAGTGGTTAGGAGATTACATGCCTCTACAGGCAGTTATTTTTACAGATTCTTTAAGCTCACTGCAGCTCATGCAATCTTTTAACTCACATTTTCATTCATTAAGTGCGGAAATTATCATGCAATGTTCACATTTGATAGCTAGCGGCTGCCACGTTACCCTTGCCTGGGTTCCTGCCCACTGTGGCCTCGCGGGTAACGAGGCAGCTGATCGCTTAGCCAAAGCGGCTCAAAATACTGATATAAGTATGTGCATCCGCAATAACATGCAAGAAATTTGTAATAATGTACGTCATGACATGTTGGCCTCATGGAACAACTTATGGAAAGACTCTCCTCACGGGCGGCATTTATTCTCAATCCATGATAGCATTTATCAGCCTTTCCAGCCCAATAGCAAAAACAGACGAGAGGACATTCTTATCCACCGTCTTAGGTTGGGCCGGGCTCGCCTGGCAGATTATTTATACATGATACATAAGCATCCGACTGGCCTTTGCAACGTTTGTCGTACCTTAGAAACAGTAGAACATTATCTTCTTTTCTGCCCGAAATACAACAGTGAACGTGGGATTCTTTGTCAAAACTTACGCATTAACCACCCAAGTTTGAAAGATCTCCTCTGTTCTGAACGTGGCATTAATCAGACTCTAGCATACGTTAAATCTACCGGAATGTATCAGTTATTATGAAATTTCGAGGTATTATGTCCTCTTAGACGAACACAAGGGTCTAATATGATGCTTGGGGAATAAGGGTTAGAGAGAAAGAGAGCGAGAGAGGGAGAGAGAGAGAGAAGAATGGAAGATGATTTTGTTTATATGTATATATATATATATATTTTTTATTTATTTTTTTTTTCCTTCACTTATTCTCGCAATCGCTGAATGCCCAACTTAGCTTTAGTGAAGTGTTTGATTTTCTTGGTAACCGATAACAAATAACATTATAATGAAGGAAAACAAAAGGGTCCAATATGATGCTCGTACAGTAAGGGTTAGAGAGAAAGAGAGCGAGAGAGGGAGAGAGAGAGAGAAGAATGGAAGATGATTTTGTTTACATGTATATATATATATATATATATTTCTTTCCTTCACTTATTTCTCGCAATCGCCGAATGCCCAATTTAGCTTCAGTGAAGCGTTTGATTTTTTTTTTTTTTTTTTTTTTTGTTTGGTAACCGATAACAAACAACATTATAATGAAGGAAACCTTGCCTGGTTTCCTGCCCACTGTGGCCTCGCGGGTAACGAGGCAGCCGATCGCTTAGCCAAAGCGGCTCAAAATACTGATATAAGTACTTTGTATGTGCATCCGCAATAACATGCAAGAAATTTGTAATAATGTACGTCATGACATGTTGGCCTCATGGAACAACTTATGGAAAGACTCTCCTCACGGGCGGCATTTATTCTCAATCCATGATAGCATTTATCAGCCTTTCCAGCCCAATAGCAAAAAACAGACGAGAGGACATTCTTATCCATCGTCTTAGGTTGGGCCGGGCTCGCCTGGCAGATTATTTATACATGATACATAAGCATCCGACTGGCCTTTGCAACGTTTGTCGTACCTTAGAAACAGTAGAACATTATCTTCTTTTCTGCCCGAAATACAACAGTGAACGTGGGATTCATTGTCAAAACTTATGCATTAACCACCCAAGTTTGAAAGATCTCCTCTGTTCTGAACGTGGCATTAATCAGACTCTAGCATACGTTAAATCCACCGGAATGTATCAGTTACTATGAAATTTCGAGGTATTATGTCCTCTTAGACGAACAAAAGGGTCTAATATGATGCTTGGGGAATAAGGGTTAGAGAGAAAGAGAGCGAGAGAGGGAGAGAGAGAGAGAAGAATGGAAGATGATTTTGTTTATATGTATATATATATTTTTTTCCTTCACTTATTCTCGCAATCGCTGAATGCCCAACTTAGCTTTAGTGAAGTGTTTGATTTTCTTGGTAACCGATAACAAATAACATTATAATGAAGGAAAACAAAAGGGTCTAATATGATGCTCGTATAGTAAGGGTTAGAGAGAAAGAGAGCGAGAGAGGGAGAGAGAGAGAGAAGAATGGAAGATGATTTTGTTTACATGTATGCATATATATTTCTTTTCTTCACTTATTCTCGGCAATCGCCGAAAGACTAATTTAGCTTTAGTGAAGCGTAGTCTGTTTGTCATCGTTTCTTGTATATAAATGTCAGTATTTTTGTAGCACTATTTTTTTTATTATCATTATGTGTAGGATATATATGATTTGTTTATGCTTATTGTCTGAACTAGTTTAGACATTAAGCAATCATTTATATACACAGCATAAAATTTTACGTGCCTTTTCAGGACCTGATGTTATAGTGAACCATGTTTAGCCCGACATAGCTCGACTCGTAAACTTATGTAATATGAATTATGCTCATTATTTGTATCATACTATCCCTTTCCAATCAGTCCTACCGGGGCATCTGTATATTATATCATTAAATTGCAATATGTTATGTTATGCTGGTATTATTATGCTTTACTCCCAGTGATGGGTGTATTATGAACAGTTTCCAAGCTTTACGCTTGGAAGCAATCTTGCCGGTATCACCCTTATCCTGGGGTATAATATACAGCTTTACAAGCCTACAGCTTCCAAGCTTTACGCTTGGAAGCAATCCTGCCGGTATCACCAATACCCTGGGGTATTATTGATATGGTCTCCTGTTTTTGTTTATTTCTTCTTTCACCATGTAACTTACAGAGTACACTCAAGTGCACCAATTGTATATATACTACAAGACAGGCACAATTCACCTAAGCACCCGCGTATGTAGGTAATAACGGTTCTTATGAAGGTTATCGTTTTGTGCTTCATTTGAAACAGGAACATAATTATTATTTCATTATATTATTGCTTTTGAGATAGTCCCACATGGGCATCTTTATATGCTCTTCTAGTGTTATTGGTGAAAACATGTGGTTTTATTAGTAAACTGTGTATTACGTTATGTTATATCGTTATCGTTACGCTACATACATTATTACATTATATGACATTTTGCTGCTTCACTCTATCATAATACATGATGGAGTATGTCAGTAATAGTGTTACACGATACACCATTGAGTCTAATTAGGTAGTATTGATCAAATACATTCAATTTGTTTTGGTGAGGGGCTGACCCTAGTCAGAGTGAGGAGATTAGCGCCCTCTACCGCCCTAGCTGTACACTCTACCCTGTTATTATCCTATCTTCTATTTCTTTCATTTCCCGTGTCTTCTAGCGCATTTTTTTTTTCAATTTCGTATCAATTACGTTTTCTAATATGCCTACTTCATTATGTTTGATGGTGTCATAACCATTCATAATGATTGTGTTTTATCATTACAATAAATTCAGTAACTGTTTTGGTGAGGGGCTGACCTATTGTCAGAGTGAGGAGATTAGCGCCCTCTACCGCCCTAGCTGTCCATTTTTCTCCTCAAACTATCTCCCCCTTTTTGCCTTTCTTCTATCCCTATCTTTCGACGACGTCCCTGCCCACTAGGCTTTAATTTAAACCTAGGCCTGTAGGTAGAGGCGCCCGCCCCCGGGAAAGCCCGAGACATCACCGTGGGCCGACAGGAGGGCACTAGGCCCTCCTGTCGGCGGGAAGGGCGTATCCCTGCACTGCGGTGCAGGAGTGGGCAGGTGACGTCTCACTTCAATACTGTCTATCCCCTTCATTCTTTTTCTCTTCCTTAAGTCATTTCACCAAGCCACTCGTCCAATCTTTAAAACTTATAGGTCATTATGTATATCACCCCCGGAAGATAATGCGCTTCTATCTTATATAATTTACCAGGTATAACATACCTCAGTTATTAAGCACCCAACATTATGTTATTTATTTACAGAACTTATGCTCAGAGAATTAACGTATTTTTTGAAGAAAATTGCCTACCAAGGCAGGTCTTCATAATCACAAAAGAAAGAAAGAAGAAAGGCGGTTTCATTCTCTTCCCAACTCCGCATCGAAAAACCTCCCTACTCGTTACCTGAAGAAAACATGGCTCGCACCAAGCAGACGGCTCGCAAGTCGACTGGAGGCAAGGCTCCTCGCAAGCAACTGGCTACGAAGGCTGCTCGCAAGAGTGCCCCCGCCACCGGAGGAGTGAAGAAACCTCATCGCTATAGGCCCGGCACAGTCGCACTTCGTGAGATTCGCCGCTACCAGAAGAGCACCGAACTTCTCATCCGCAAACTTCCCTTCCAGCGACTTGTTCGTGAGATTGCTCAGGATTTCAAGACCGAGCTGCGCTTCCAAAGTTCTGCTGTCATGGCCCTCCAAGAAGCGAGCGAGGCTTACCTCGTGGGTCTGTTCGAAGACACCAACCTGTGCGCCATCCACGCCAAGCGGGTCACCATCATGCCCAAGGACATTCAGCTGGCCCGTCGCATCCGGGGAGAGAGGGCGTAGAGAGAGGCCTGTCCTCCGTGGTCGCACCACCCAACACAACGGCTCTTTTCAGAGCCACCACATTATCAAGAAAGAATATCATGGTTCATACAATATTCTGTTTGTTATTCTTAGTTTTTAAAAAGTAGAGGCTAGGATGATGTAAGATATTTATGTATTTAAAAGTGCACAGGTAGTTGAACGGAAATAGAAATTAAGAACAACAAAAAAAAAAATGTCGACAAACCAAAAAGATAAATGAAATGCACGTAAATGTCCCCGCCCCCTTCTTCATATGAAACGCAGTCGACGCAAATAACTGAATCCATATGTAATTGAGACGAGAAGGGGTCTATTAGGTGCTTAATAGAGAGGGAGAGAGAGAGAGAGAGAGGGGGGGGTGGGTAGATAGATATATAGGGAGGTAGAAGGAGTGAGGGGGGGGGGGAATGAGAAAAAAGTAAAACTATATGGCCAAGGAAAGAAAAACAAATAAAGTTTGTGACGTTAATTATGAGTCTATTCATCAATGTGTTGACGTGATCTGAATGCTGATTCAACTGAAAGTGTGTATTCACAACTGCTTTATCGTGAAATATGATATATGGATAGCCGCCTCGATACAACGAGCTGAAGTGAACCACTACACACTGTGCCGAGTTAGCCAGCAAGAGGGCAGCAAACAGCGCTTGTGTCCGCACTGGCAGCAGAAGCTGCCCACGGCTACCATCGGCTACGCTGATTGGTCGACCGGTCAACAAAAGGATCTTGACCCGCTGGATCCCCGAGCGGGGTATAAATGGGTGCGGAAACAATCAGCGGGGATCACACTCTCAGTTGAATCAGCATTCAGATCACGTCAACACATTTGTCTCTCCGTCTCCAATCATGTCTGGACGAGGAAAATCTGGCAAGGCTCGCACCAAGGCCAAGTCTCGATCATCACGCGCCGGCCTGCAGTTCCCCGTCGGCCGAGTTCATCGCTTCCTTCGTAAAGGCAACTACGCCCAGAGAGTAGGCGCTGGTGCACCAGTGTACCTAGCTGCTGTTCTCGAGTACCTGACCGCTGAGATTCTGGAGCTGGCCGGCAACGCCGCACGCGATAACAAGAAGACAAGGATCATCCCGCGACATCTTCAACTTGCCGTTCGCAACGACGAAGAGCTGAACAAGCTGCTGGGAGGCGTGACAATCGCTCAGGGTGGTGTACTGCCAAACATCCAGGCCGTGCTTCTGCCGAAGAAGACTGCAAAGTCCAGTTAGAGACTTCACGGCTCTTTTCAACCAAACGGCCCTTATCAGGGCCACCACATTTTCCAGAAAGAATACATTCAATTCATCATGCTATTTTGTGTTGTGTTGAGATTTCCGGGTTTCTTTTTCTTTCTCTCTCTCTCTCTCTCTCTCTCTAATTATCCTTACTTGAATCACACATAAATAGGAAATGTAGAGAAAGGAAGAAATACAATGATGAAAATAAAGGAAGAAATATAACGATAGATATATAAAGTGACAATGCACACTATTATATAAGGAGACAAAATAGATAAGGGATAAGCATAGAATAAAGACTAAAATATATAAGGTGGCAATACATACCATTAGATGAGGAGAGAATATGGAGAATGAATAGGCATATGATAGAGTATGAAAATAAGCAAGAATTAAGTAACAAGAATTTCGGAAGAATTTATGAATTTGTGAAAAATGCACAGATGATAAATCGTCAGGCGAGGCCGTTGTGAGGTTAAAAAGAAGGGATTAAGATAAAAGAGTAGTTTATCGACAGCATGAGAACAGCACAGCCACATGTATGTAGGAAATTTGTGTGTTTGATTGCGTTAATGCTCTAGTGTTTGTGCGTTTCCTGTCAAAAATTGTTGCAGTTTTCGGCATGTTGTAATATAAAACAGCTGCCTTAGGGAAACACGTGGATAAAACAAATGGAGCAGAAAAGTATATCAAGTAATATGAAACAGAGAACAGAATGTGGAAGCACATTAGGCAGAGCGTTCTCCACGACGCCATGCCCGAGATGTCCGGTGATTCCTTCGAGGTACGCAATGAGCTGATAAAGCGACAGTGCGAAGGTTGCGAGTCATTAGTTTTGTTCCACTACTCTCTGAATCACTACGTATCGCATCGATTGTTATCGTGATGGCGGCTTCGGAAGCAGCAAAGAAGACAACCAAGAAGAAAGCGCCCGAGCATCCACCGACTCAGGTGATGGTCAATGCTGCTATCGGCGCACTGAAGGAGCGGAATGGATCTTCACTTCAGGCCATTAAGAAGTACATCGCAGCCAACTACAAAGTAGGCGATATGGACCGACAGACCATCTTCATCAAGCGAGCTCTGCGGAAAGGGGTTGCCAACGAGACACTGGTTCAGACGAAAGGTGTCGGGGCATCTGGCTCTTTCAAGCTGAACGTGAAGGCAGCAAAGGCAGAGGCGGCGGAGAAGGCACGAAAAGAGAAGCAGAAGGCAAAGGCCAAGGCTGACCGCGAGAAGGCCAAGGCAAAGGCAGCCGCAAAGAAAGAGAAGGCGGTCGCCAAGAAGGCCAAAGCTGCAGAAGAAAAGAAGGAGAAGAAGAAGAAGAAGGCGACAAAGAAGAAGCCGGCAAAGAAGACAGCAACCAAGTCGGAGAAAACGAAGACGCCCAAGAAGAAGACCGCAGCAAAGAAGCCATCCAAGAAGGCAACCCCGAAGAAAGTGGCGAAGAAGACGACCACCAAGTCCAAGGCGGCAAAACCAAAGAAGCCTGCTGCCAAGAAGGGTGCCAAATAAGTTTATTTGCACCTCAAATCAAAAATCAAACGGCTCTTTTAAGAGCCACCACAAACCCAAGAAAGAATAATTGTATTGAGTAGTCGATGCACTGAGAAAAGAAGAAGAAGAAGAAAAAGAAATACACGCATGCACAGAAACACGAAACGGGGAAATAGAAAGGAATAGTTTACAAAATCAGAAATCATTCTATATTGGTGAATTTATGTTGAAAAGGAGAGAAATGGTAGATGAAGGCACAATTGTGGAGTTTTATGTGTTACTCAAGAGCAAACAATTGTGTGAGAGCTAACGAAAATAGGCTAAATAGAATGTGAGCGGGGGAGGGTGATGGTTTTCGTTTGGGAGAGGAGTTTTACTCTGAAAAATCTTTTCAAACTCGAAATCATGTGAGTGTGTATGTATTCATATGTGCATATCTGCTACTCCATATGCCGACAATATTATCATATGTGTATTTCATTTGTTCATTTCTTTAGGTAATGTGCGACAGAGTAATGTATGTGATGTGACACAGTGCCCGTCCGACTCGCGGCGCTGGTCTGGTCAACGCAACGGACGGCCGTGAGGTGGCGCACTCGATCCAGCCGGATGTCGTGCGGACAGTAGGAGAATGGGGCGTCGCCCTCCATGTCCGCAAAGCGGTTACTTAAAACCTGTTCGGTCAGGTGCAGCGTCATCATTCGGCTTTTGGATTTCTCATCAGCTATACCACAATCAACTCGCACCATCATGTCTGGACGCGGTAAAGGAGGCAAAGGACTAGGAAAGGGAGGAGCAAAGCGGCACCGCAAAGTTCTTCGTGATAACATCCAGGGCATCACCAAGCCAGCAATCCGTCGTCTGGCAAGAAGGGGCGGAGTGAAGCGAATCTCGGGCCTCATCTACGAAGAAACCCGCGGAGTCCTGAAAGTCTTCCTTGAGAACGTGATCCGCGATGCAGTGACATACTGCGAGCATGCCAAACGCAAGACGGTTACTGCCATGGACGTCGTTTACGCATTGAAGAGGCAGGGACGCACCCTCTACGGATTTGGCGGCTAGAATTCAACGGCCTCCTGCACCACAAAACAACGGCTCTTTTCAGAGCCACCACATTATCAAGAAAGAATACACTTTATGAAACAAATTTCCACATCTCTTTCATTTGTTATTACGACACGTCAGGTCATATTCTATGGACCGAACGTCATTATGAGAAGCACGTTTGAATCAATGCTCAAACCTCGTCATTATATTATACTGGAATAATTACCCCATCTTTATATAACATCTTACATATTTCTAGTTCAGGTTTTTTTTTTTTTTTCTGTTCTGTGGCAATCATGCTCTTAAAACGCTTCCACTGCACGCTGTATTGAGTTAAATGGTTGTAAATGACGACTATGGCATGTTTTTGCTCATCGCAGCCCCCAGTTGCAAATAGGGAAAGAGAGATTGAGAGAGAGAGAGAGAGAGAAAGAGAGAGAGAGAGAGGAATTTTTCTCAAGTAAAGTTGTTGTTTTGGCTTCTGTAATGTTGTTGTCATACGATTGTAAACTTGTTGCTTTATGTGTAAAGTTGTTGCTTCGTGTGTAAAGTTGTTGCCTTTTTTGGTAAAGTTGTTGTTCCCATAGTGGGTGGGTTGTAGAAAGCAACAACTTCACACATTTCTTTGGTGAAGGAAAGATTCTATGCACTATTTGGCATGACCAGCATATAGCCAATTTTGCGCAGATTAAGCACCCGCAGCACACATGTTGGAGTAATTAAGTCTGGATAATATCTTGCTGTTTGACATTGGGCTTAGTATTGGGTAGTGAGAAACAAAAAAGCAATCAATCACTCAAATAAAGAAAGAAAGAAAGAAAGAAAGAATAGTATCGACAATTCAATTCATTTATTTTCATTTTCAACGTAACACAAGATAACTCGGGTATTACATCATAAACAAAAACATTTGCCTTTGCAATAGATAAATGATATCCATAATTATAAGAGCGCATACTGGCAAAAAAAAAAAAGAAACAAGAAAAAGAAAGAAGAAATGACACAAAGTCATGCTTCAGTTGTATGCAAGCAAGAAGGTATGGTTTCTCTAACGCATAATAAATCTTTACAAATGAATTTCAGCTGCAGCGCGTTAGGAAACGGCGACGAAGGTAGATAATACGTGTAAAAGTTTAACAGGCACTGAAAAGAAATAAGGGAAGATAGCAGCTATTTCGTGAGACACGCAACAGAATATGTATAGTTACAGGAGCTTTTCTGGATCTGGTTTGATTACAAGAAGAAAAGAAAATTTATCAATAAAATATTTACAGAAAATTATTCATGTGTTTCATTTTTACACGCAGTTCAAGGACAAAATTAGGGTGATATTGACAGAAATCTGTCTACCGCCATCTGGTGGCAAAAAAAAACAAAACATTATTCCACCACGGCCGGCAGGTAGAGCCGTCACGCCCGCCTGAATCGATGCTTCTGCTAATCCTCATCTAATTTGCATGAACTGTGCGAGCGGATCCTCCGAACGCGTATAAAAGAGGGAAGGGGGCAGTTGACCATAACATTTCTCTTTCAGAGCAACGTCGAATTCGCACCCGCTTAGTCTCATCAACGCTCACAATGGCTCCTCCATCCGGACAAGTTGCCAAGAAGGGTTCCAAGAAAGCTGCCAAGGCTCCCCGGCCCAATGCCGACAAGAAGAGGCGTAGGAAGAGGAAGGAGAGCTACGGCATCTACATCTACAAGGTTCTGAAGCAAGTCCACCCAGATACTGGAATTTCGAGTCGCGCCATGTCCATCATGAACAGCTTCGTCAACGACATTTTCGAACGCATCGCCGCCGAAGCTGCCCGTCTCGGTCAGTACAACAAGAAGTCGACCATCAGCAGCCGTGAAGTGCAGACCGCAGTGCGCCTCCTTCTCCCCGGAGAACTGGCAAAGCACGCCGTCAGCGAGGGCACCAAAGCTGTCACCAAGTACACTACATCCAAGTAGATGTCCACAGTCGACTCTAATCCAAACGGCCCTTATCAGGGCCACCACATAACCAAGAAAGAATATCCAACTGTTGTATGAAATCATAATCATATCCTAATTATAACGAATCAAAAAACTAGTACTTTGCACACCAGACTAGAAATACAAATCATTGCTTGCTTAGTGATTTCAGATTGTCTGCTTATTTATATTTGCTTCTCGTGTTAACATAATGTACTCATTAATTAGTTGAATGAAAGCACTACCTGATCGAAACATGGTAAGATCATGCAAACATATTACAGATTAATGCTTAAGACCCGCACAATATACATTAACTTCCAATCTGCCTGCTCTTCCTCTTCGGGTAGAAGAGAGAATACAAAAGAGTCTAAATTATCACACCGCATTATAGAATCATCTTCTTAACGAGGTGTTGCTATATGAATCTATTCCAAATACCATCATGCACGTATAGTAATAATATCACTGTTACAGCAGCCTGCTGCGTACAGAAAAAAAAAATCGTTCGGAATGATGTCTTCAGTATACAATATAGTGGTCGCAATAATCATTGAATTCGCGAGCTGGTATCTCAACGGCGCCATCTACGGGAACGCGTGAACAGGTTGAGCAGCGTGACCAACCATAGCAGACTGGACGGGTGGCGGCCGCCGCTGCGGGGCTGGACAGTGCGGTCATCTCGGACAAAGGAAATCACTGCTTGACCAATCACAGGCCACGGATTGGATCCGTCCCGGGTCTAGGGATCCATCGTCCGCGATATAAAATGGGAGCTGAATGTCCGGCGGTTTCATTCTCTTCCCAACTCCGCATCGAAAAAACTCCCTACTCGTTACCTGAAGAAAACATGGCTCGCACCAAGCAGACGGCTCGCAAGTCGACTGGAGGCAAGGCTCCTCGCAAGCAACTGGCTACGAAGGCTGCTCGCAAGAGTGCCCCCGCCACCGGAGGAGTGAAGAAACCTCATCGCTATAGGCCCGGCACAGTCGCACTTCGTGAGATTCGCCGCTACCAGAAGAGCACCGAACTTCTCATCCGCAAACTTCCCTTCCAGCGACTTGTTCGTGAGATTGCTCAGGATTTCAAGACCGAGCTGCGCTTCCAAAGCTCTGCTGTCATGGCCCTCCAAGAAGCGAGCGAGGCTTACCTCGTGGGTCTGTTCGAAGACACCAACCTGTGCGCCATCCACGCCAAGCGGGTCACCATCATGCCCAAGGACATTCAGCTGGCCCGTCGCATCCGGGGAGAGAGGGCGTAGAGAGAGGCCTGTCCTCCGTGGTCGCACCACCCAACACAACGGCTCTTTTCAGAGCCACCACATTATCAAGAAAGAATATCATGGTTCATACAATATTCTGTTTGTTATTCTTAGTTTTTAAAAAGTAGAGGCTAGGATGATGTAAGATATTTATGTATTTAAAAGTGCACAGGTAGTTGAACGGAAATAAAAATTAAGAACAAAAAAAAAAAAATGTCGACAAACCAAAAAGATAAATGAAATGCACGTAAATGTCCCCGCCCCCTACTTCATATGAAACGCAGTCGACGGTGATTGTGTACCTCGCAAATAACTGAATCCATATGTAATTGAGACGAGAAGGGGTCTATTAGGTGCTTAATAGAGAGGAGAGAGAGAGAGAGAGAGAGGAAGGGGGGTAGATAGATATATAGGGAGATAGAAGGAGTGAGGGGGGGGATAAGAAAAAGTAAAACTATATGGCCAAGGAAAGAAAAACAAATAAAGTTTGTGACGTTAATTATGAGTCTATTCATCAATGTGTTGACGTGATCTGAATGCTGATTCAACTGAAAGTGTGTATTCACAACTGCTTTATCGTGAAATATGATATATGGATAGCCGCCTCGATACAACGAGCTGAAGTGAACCACTACACACTGTGCCGAGTTAGCCAGCAAGAGGGCAGCAAACAGCGCTTGTGTCCGCACTGGCAGCAGAAGCTGCCCACGGCTACCATCGGCTACGCTGATTGGTCGACCGGTCAACAAAAGGATCTTGACCCGCTGGATCCCCGAGCGGGGTATAAATGGGTGCGGAAACAATCAGAATATATACTGACTAGAAATGTATGCCTAAACATGCTTTCTAGATCTAGACCCACGCCTCCCTTATCATACTTAGGCCTGTGGCTATTTTCTATGCTATATGATATCATCACGGTATTAGACTATGTCCTATATCTTTCCGAAATAAGTCCTAATTTCCGAAAATTCAACCTAGACCTACATTGATGCTTAATTTAGTATAGTTATGTTTACAAATCGGTATAACTATTTACCGATTTAACTAGACACCGACTCTATCTCACTAAGTCTCACACTTTACGTATTACAACGTGTTTGAATACCGTTTCAAAATTTTACTTGGATATGTCCCATAGACATAAAAGGAGTCCGTATTTGTGTACCCAAGTCTCGTCTTCGGCCGCTCGTACAACAATATTACATTTTGTTGTATAGCACTAAACTTATATATTATTAACCGATTGTGCAATCAAGACCAAGATAGCACCAATTTCTTTACCGATGTTTTCCGACGCGCTTCTAGTTGAATCAGCATTGGTAAAGGGCTGACCAACGGTCAGAGTGAGGAGTACAGCGCCCTCTACCGCCCTAGCTGACCATCCTACCTATCTATCCTATCTCCCTACCACTATCTTCACACTATCTGCTAATCTCTTACCACTGTCCCCCTTTCGATGATATCCCTGCCTGCTAGGCTCTTATCTAAACCTAGGCCGATAGGAAAGGCGCCCGCCCCCGGAAAAGCCCAAGACTTAACCGTGGGTCGACTTGAGGGTCTTAGGCCCTCCTGTCGACGGGAACGGCGTATCCCTGCACTTCGGTACAGGAGTGGGCAGGTGATATCTGATTCCTATCTACCTATTTCTCTCTACAATACGTACGTGTGTGTATGTATGAGTGTATGTATGTGTTTGCATATGAATGTACAGTATATCCTAATGTATACTTAAGTGCCTTGAGCACATAATTTATTAAAAAAAAAACAAAAAAAAAATCACAGCCACTCGTCCGTAAAAGAAAATGATATATGAAACTAAATAAATTTATTATAGATATATTATATATCTGTTAGAATATAAAGGAAAATATGTAAAATTAAATATTTTTATGAAATCTGAGTCTATCACAACCAACGCATTTTTTGGAGAAAATTGCCATATTAGGCAGACCTCCATTAATTCAAAACAACAACAACAACAGCGGGGATCACACTCTCAGTTGAATCAGCATTCAGATCACGTCAACACATTTGTCTCTCCGTCTCCAATCATGTCTGGACGAGGAAAATCTGGCAAGGCTCGCACCAAGGCCAAGTCTCGATCATCACGCGCCGGCCTGCAGTTCCCCGTCGGCCGAGTTCATCGCTTCCTTCGTAAAGGCAACTACGCCCAGAGAGTAGGCGCTGGTGCACCAGTGTACCTAGCTGCTGTTCTCGAGTACCTGACCGCTGAGATTCTGGAGCTGGCCGGCAACGCCGCACGCGATAACAAGAAGACAAGGATCATCCCGCGACATCTTCAACTTGCCGTTCGCAACGACGAAGAGCTGAACAAGCTGCTGGGAGGCGTGACAATCGCTCAGGGTGGTGTACTGCCAAACATCCAGGCCGTGCTTCTGCCGAAGAAGACTGCAAAGTCCAGTTAAAGACTTCACGGCTCTTTTCAACCAAACGGCCCTTATCAGGGCCACCACATTTTCCAGAAAGAATACATTTAATTCATCATGCTATTTTGTGTTGTGTTGAGATTTCCGTTTTTTGGTTTTTTTTTCTCTCTCTCTCTCTCTCTCTCTCTCTCTCTAATTATCCTTACTTGAATCACACATAAATAGGAAATGTAGAGAAAGGAAGAAATACAATGATGAAAATAAAGGAAGAAATATAACGATAGATATATAAAGTGACAATGCACACTATTATATAAGGAGACAAAATAGATAAGGGATAAGCATAGAATAAAGACTAAAATATATAAGGTGGCAATACATACCATTAGATGAGGAGAGAATATGGAGAATGAATAGGCATATGATAGAGTATGAAAATAAGCAAGAATTAAGTAACAAGAATTTCGGAAGAATTTATGAATTTGTGAAAAATGCACAGATGATAAATCGTCAGGCGAGGCCGTTGTGAGGTTAAAAAGAAGGGATTAAGATAAAAGAGTAGTTTATCGACAGCATGAGAACAGCACAGCCACATGTATGTAGGAAATTTGTGTGTTTGATTGCGTTAATGCTCTAGTGTTTGTGCGTTTCCTGTCAAAAATTGTTGCAGTTTTCGGCATGTTGTAATATAAAACAGCTGCCTTAGGGAAACACGTGGATAAAACAAATGGAGCAGAAAAGTATATCAAGTAATATGAAACAGAGAACAGAATGTGGAAGCACATTAGGCAGAGCGTTCTCCACGACGCCATGCCCGAGATGTCCGGTGATTCCTTCGAGGTACGCAATGAGCTGATAAAGCGACAGTGCGAAGGTTGCGAGTCATTAGTTTTGTTCCACTACTCTCTGAATCACTACGTATCGCATCGATTGTTATCGTGATGGCGGCTTCGGAAGCAGCAAAGAAGACAACCAAGAAGAAAGCGCCCGAGCATCCACCGACTCAGGTGATGGTCAATGCTGCTATCGGCGCACTGAAGGAGCGGAATGGATCTTCACTTCAGGCCATTAAGAAGTACATCGCAGCCAACTACAAAGTAGGCGATATGGACCGACAGACCATCTTCATCAAGCGAGCTCTGCGGAAAGGGGTTGCCAACGAGACACTGGTTCAGACGAAAGGTGTCGGGGCATCTGGCTCTTTCAAGCTGAACGTGAAGGCAGCAAAGGCAGAGGCGGCGGAGAAGGCACGAAAAGAGAAGCAGAAGGCAAAGGCCAAGGCTGACCGCGAGAAGGCCAAGGCAAAGGCAGCCGCAAAGAAAGAGAAGGCGGTCGCCAAGAAGGCCAAAGCTGCAGAAGAAAAGAAGGAGAAGAAGAAGAAGAAGGCGACAAAGAAGAAGCCGGCAAAGAAGACAGCAACCAAGTCGGAGAAAACGAAGACGCCCAAGAAGAAGACCGCAGCAAAGAAGCCATCCAAGAAGGCAACCCCGAAGAAAGTGGCGAAGAAGACGACCACCAAGTCCAAGGCGGCAAAACCAAAGAAGCCTGCTGCCAAGAAGGGTGCCAAATAAGTTTATTTGCACCTCAAATCAAAAATCAAACGGCTCTTTTAAGAGCCACCACAAACCCAAGAAAGAATAATTGTATTGAGTAGTCGATGCACTGAGAAAAGAAGAAGAAGAAGAAAAAGAAATACACGCATGCACAGAAACACGAAACGGGGAAATAGAAAGGAATAGTTTACAAAATCAGAAATCATTCTATATTGGTGAATTTATGTTGAAAAGGAGAGAAATGGTAGATGAAGGCACAATTGTGGAGTTTTATGTGTTACTCAAGAGCAAACAATTGTGTGAGAGCTAACGAAAATAGGCTAAATAGAATGTGAGCGGGGGAGGGTGATGGTTTTCGTTTGGGAGAGGAGTTTTACTCTGAAAAATCTTTTCAAACTCGAAATCATGTGAGTGTGTATGTATTCATATGTGCATATCTGCTACTCCATATGCCGACAATATTATCATATGTGTATTTCATTTGTTCATTTCTTTAGGTAATGTGCGACAGAGTAATGTATGTGATGTGACACAGTGCCCGTCCGACTCGCGGCGCTGGTCTGGTCAACGCAACGGACGGCCGTGAGGTGGCGCACTCGATCCAGCCGGATGTCGTGCGGACAGTAGGAGAATGGGGCGTCGCCCTCCATGTCCGCAAAGCGGTTACTTAAAACCTGTTCGGTCAGGTGCAGCGTCATCATTCGGCTTTTGGATTTCTCATCAGCTATACCACAATCAACTCGCACCATCATGTCTGGACGCGGTAAAGGAGGCAAAGGACTAGGAAAGGGAGGAGCAAAGCGGCACCGCAAAGTTCTTCGTGATAACATCCAGGGCATCACCAAGCCAGCAATCCGTCGTCTGGCAAGAAGGGGCGGAGTGAAGCGAATCTCGGGCCTCATCTACGAAGAAACCCGCGGAGTCCTGAAAGTCTTCCTTGAGAACGTGATCCGCGATGCAGTGACATACTGCGAGCATGCCAAACGCAAGACGGTTACTGCCATGGACGTCGTTTACGCATTGAAGAGGCAGGGACGCACCCTCTACGGATTTGGCGGCTAGAATTCAACGGCCTCCTGCACCACAAAACAACGGCTCTTTTCAGAGCCACCACATTATCAAGAAAGAATACACTTTATGAAACAAATTTCCACATCTCTTTCATTTGTTATTACGACACGTCAGGTCATATTCTATGGACCGAACGTCATTATGAGAAGCACGTTTGAATCAATGCTCAAACCTCGTCATTATATTATACTGGAATAATTACCCCATCTTTATATAACATCTTACATATTTCTAGTTCAGGTTTTTTTTTTTTTTTCTGTTCTGTGGCAATCATGCTCTTAAAACGCTTCCACTGCACGCTGTATTGAGTTAAATGGTTGTAAATGACGACTATGGCATGTTTTTGCTCATCGCAGCCCCCAGTTGCAAATAGGGAAAGAGAGATTGAGAGAGAGAGAGAGAGAGAAAGAGAGAGAGAGAGAGGAATTTTTCTCAAGTAAAGTTGTTGTTTTGGCTTCTGTAATGTTGTTGTCATACGATTGTAAACTTGTTGCTTTATGTGTAAAGTTGTTGCTTCGTGTGTAAAGTTGTTGCCTTTTTTGGTAAAGTTGTTGTTCCCATAGTGGGTGGGTTGTAGAAAGCAACAACTTCACACATTTCTTTGGTGAAGGAAAGATTCTATGCACTATTTGGCATGACCAGCATATAGCCAATTTTGCGCAGATTAAGCACCCGCAGCACACATGTTGGAGTAATTAAGTCTGGATAATATCTTGCTGTTTGACATTGGGCTTAGTATTGGGTAGTGAGAAACAAAAAAGCAATCAATCACTCAAATAAAGAAAGAAAGAAAGAAAGAAAGAATAGTATCGACAATTCAATTCATTTATTTTCATTTTCAACGTAACACAAGATAACTCGGGTATTACATCATAAACAAAAACATTTGCCTTTGCAATAGATAAATGATATCCATAATTATAAGAGCGCATACTGGCAAAAAAAAAAAGAAACAAGAAAAAGAAAGAAGAAATGACACAAAGTCATGCTTCAGTTGTATGCAAGCAAGAAGGTATGGTTTCTCTAACGCATAATAAATCTTTACAAATGAATTTCAGCTGCAGCGCGTTAGGAAACGGCGACGAAGGTAGATAATACGTGTAAAAGTTTAACAGGCACTGAAAAGAAATAAGGGAAGATAGCAGCTATTTCGTGAGACACGCAACAGAATATGTATAGTTACAGGAGCTTTTCTGGATCTGGTTTGATTACAAGAAGAAAAGAAAATTTATCAATAAAATATTTACAGAAAATTATTCATGTGTTTCATTTTTACACGCAGTTCAAGGACAAAATTAGGGTGATATTGACAGAAATCTGTCTACCGCCATCTGGTGGCAAAAAAAAACAAAACATTATTCCACCACGGCCGGCAGGTAGAGCCGTCACGCCCGCCTGAATCGATGCTTCTGCTAATCCTCATCTAATTTGCATGAACTGTGCGAGCGGATCCTCCGAACGCGTATAAAAGAGGGAAGGGGGCAGTTGACCATAACATTTCTCTTTCAGAGCAACGTCGAATTCGCACCCGCTTAGTCTCATCAACGCTCACAATGGCTCCTCCATCCGGACAAGTTGCCAAGAAGGGTTCCAAGAAAGCTGCCAAGGCTCCCCGGCCCAATGCCGACAAGAAGAGGCGTAGGAAGAGGAAGGAGAGCTACGGCATCTACATCTACAAGGTTCTGAAGCAAGTCCACCCAGATACTGGAATTTCGAGTCGCGCCATGTCCATCATGAACAGCTTCGTCAACGACATTTTCGAACGCA
The DNA here is from genome assembly GCF_040938485.1 of Diadema antillarum. Classification (NCBI taxonomy): domain Eukaryota; kingdom Metazoa; phylum Echinodermata; class Echinoidea; order Diadematoida; family Diadematidae; genus Diadema; species Diadema antillarum. The sequence continues at coordinate 95,500 of NW_027272376.1, forward strand.
TCGCCGCCGAAGCTGCCCGTCTCGGTCAGTACAACAAGAAGTCGACCATCAGCAGCCGTGAAGTGCAGACCGCAGTGCGCCTCCTTCTCCCCGGAGAACTGGCAAAGCACGCCGTCAGCGAGGGCACCAAAGCTGTCACCAAGTACACTACATCCAAGTAGATGTCCACAGTCGACTCTAATCCAAACGGCCCTTATCAGGGCCACCACATAACCAAGAAAGAATATCCAACTGTTGTATGAAATCATAATCATATCCTAATTATAACGAATCAAAAAACTAGTACTTTGCACACCAGACTAGAAATACAAATCATTGCTTGCTTAGTGATTTCAGATTGTCTGCTTATTTATATTTGCTTCTCGTGTTAACATAATGTACTCATTAATTAGTTGAATGAAAGCACTACCTGATCGAAACATGGTAAGATCATGCAAACATATTACAGATTAATGCTTAAGACCCGCACAATATACATTAACTTCCAATCTGCCTGCTCTTCCTCTTCGGGTAGAAGAGAGAATACAAAAGAGTCTAAATTATCACACCGCATTATAGAATCATCTTCTTAACGAGGTGTTGCTATATGAATCTATTCCAAATACCATCATGCACGTATAGTAATAATATCACTGTTACAGCAGCCTGCTGCGTACAGAAAAAAAAAATCGTTCGGAATGATGTCTTCAGTATACAATATAGTGGTCGCAATAATCATTGAATTCGCGAGCTGGTATCTCAACGGCGCCATCTACGGGAACGCGTGAACAGGTTGAGCAGCGTGACCAACCATAGCAGACTGGACGGGTGGCGGCCGCCGCTGCGGGGCTGGACAGTGCGGTCATCTCGGACAAAGGAAATCACTGCTTGACCAATCACAGGCCACGGATTGGATCCGTCCCGGGTCTAGGGATCCATCGTCCGCGATATAAAATGGGAGCTGAATGTCCGGCGGTTTCATTCTCTTCCCAACTCCGCATCGAAAAAACTCCCTACTCGTTACCTGAAGAAAACATGGCTCGCACCAAGCAGACGGCTCGCAAGTCGACTGGAGGCAAGGCTCCTCGCAAGCAACTGGCTACGAAGGCTGCTCGCAAGAGTGCCCCCGCCACCGGAGGAGTGAAGAAACCTCATCGCTATAGGCCCGGCACAGTCGCACTTCGTGAGATTCGCCGCTACCAGAAGAGCACCGAACTTCTCATCCGCAAACTTCCCTTCCAGCGACTTGTTCGTGAGATTGCTCAGGATTTCAAGACCGAGCTGCGCTTCCAAAGCTCTGCTGTCATGGCCCTCCAAGAAGCGAGCGAGGCTTACCTCGTGGGTCTGTTCGAAGACACCAACCTGTGCGCCATCCACGCCAAGCGGGTCACCATCATGCCCAAGGACATTCAGCTGGCCCGTCGCATCCGGGGAGAGAGGGCGTAGAGAGAGGCCTGTCCTCCGTGGTCGCACCACCCAACACAACGGCTCTTTTCAGAGCCACCACATTATCAAGAAAGAATATCATGGTTCATACAATATTCTGTTTGTTATTCTTAGTTTTTAAAAAGTAGAGGCTAGGATGATGTAAGATATTTATGTATTTAAAAGTGCACAGGTAGTTGAACGGAAATAGAAATTAAGAACAACAAAAAAAAAAAATGTCGACAAACCAAAAAGATAAATGAAATGCACGTAAATGTCCCCGCCCCCTTCTTCATATGAAACGCAGTCGACGCAAATAACTGAATCCATATGTAATTGAGACGAGAAGGGGTCTATTAGGTGCTTAATAGAGAGGGAGAGAGAGAGAGAGAGGGGGGGGTGGGTAGATAGATATATAGGGAGGTAGAAGGAGTGAGGGGGGGGGGGGAATGAGAAAAAAGTAAAACTATATGGCCAAGGAAAGAAAAACAAATAAAGTTTGTGACGTTAATTATGAGTCTATTCATCAATGTGTTGACGTGATCTGAATGCTGATTCAACTGAAAGTGTGTATTCACAACTGCTTTATCGTGAAATATGATATATGGATAGCCGCCTCGATACAACGAGCTGAAGTGAACCACTACACACTGTGCCGAGTTAGCCAGCAAGAGGGCAGCAAACAGCGCTTGTGTCCGCACTGGCAGCAGAAGCTGCCCACGGCTACCATCGGCTACGCTGATTGGTCGACCGGTCAACAAAAGGATCTTGACCCGCTGGATCCCCGAGCGGGGTATAAATGGGTGCGGAAACAATCAGCGGGGATCACACTCTCAGTTGAATCAGCATTCAGATCACGTCAACACATTTGTCTCTCCGTCTCCAATCATGTCTGGACGAGGAAAATCTGGCAAGGCTCGCACCAAGGCCAAGTCTCGATCATCACGCGCCGGCCTGCAGTTCCCCGTCGGCCGAGTTCATCGCTTCCTTCGTAAAGGCAACTACGCCCAGAGAGTAGGCGCTGGTGCACCAGTGTACCTAGCTGCTGTTCTCGAGTACCTGACCGCTGAGATTCTGGAGCTGGCCGGCAACGCCGCACGCGATAACAAGAAGACAAGGATCATCCCGCGACATCTTCAACTTGCCGTTCGCAACGACGAAGAGCTGAACAAGCTGCTGGGAGGCGTGACAATCGCTCAGGGTGGTGTACTGCCAAACATCCAGGCCGTGCTTCTGCCGAAGAAGACTGCAAAGTCCAGTTAGAGACTTCACGGCTCTTTTCAACCAAACGGCCCTTATCAGGGCCACCACGTTTTCCAGAAAGAATACATTCAATTCATCATGCTATTTTGTGTTGTGTTGAGATTTCCGGTTTTTTTTTTTTCTCTCTCTCTCTCTCTCTCTCTCTCTCTCTAATTATCCTTACTTGAATCACACATAAATAGGAAATGTAGAGAAAGGAAGAAATACAATGATGAAAATAAAGGAAGAAATATAACGATAGATATATAAAGTGACAATGCACACTATTATATAAGGAGACAAAATAGATAAGGGATAAGCATAGAATAAAGACTAAAATATATAAGGTGGCAATACATACCATTAGATGAGGAGAGAATATGGAGAATGAATAGGCATATGATAGAGTATGAAAATAAGCAAGAATTAAGTAACAAGAATTTCGGAAGAATTTATGAATTTGTGAAAAATGCACAGATGATAAATCGTCAGGCGAGGCCGTTGTGAGGTTAAAAAGAAGGGATTAAGATAAAAGAGTAATTTATCGACAGCATGAGAACAGCACAGCCACATGTATGTAGGAAATTTGTGTGTTTGATTGCGTTAATGCTCTAGTGTTTGTGCGTTTCCTGTCAAAAATTGTTGCAGTTTTCGGCATGTTGTAATATAAAACAGCTGCCTTAGGGAAACACGTGGATAAAACAAATGGAGCAGAAAAGTATATCAAGTAATATGAAACAGAGAACAGAATGTGGAAGCACATTA
>NW_027272377.1:0-55000 GCF_040938485.1 Diadema antillarum
GTAATTCGAATTGCTACGCGACGTAATTCCGAATTACTGCTCAACGACTTAACGTCAAGACATAAAATGAATTAGTGTCATGTTGTAATTCCCAGTGCTACACAACGTAAATAATTACGTCGCGTAGCATTGGCGTAGCCGGGGGGGGGGGGGGGGGGGGGGGGGCGATGGGGGCGATCGCCCCCCCCCCCCCAAGATTTGGACCGGGGATTTGGGAGGCGGAAAAAAAATGCATGTATACTGTATATGCATGCACATGAAGCGGGTCTCCTTTGCAACCTTTCATCAAATAAGATATTTTTTGAATATTTCACTCAAAGTGTGCACCAGATCGTTGAATTTCAATTCAAAATATGCAAAATCTCTCGTGCTTGGGAGGGGGATACCCCCTCCCAAACCCTCCCCCTCTGTGCCTCTTTCCCTAGCTTAGTACACTTTTTAGCTTTACAAAAAATTATGAATAATTCTGAGTGCACAAGACTTAGCACTTATATTCCGAAAACTCAAGGTTCCCTCATGTATAAGGGGAATTTCCCCTTTTAATCGACCCTTTCCTCCCTCAGCCCCCCCCCCCCCCATCAGTTTTTTTTTTGTGTGTGTGTGTGTGTGATTTCCCAGATGTTGATTCCATCAAAAATGCGTAGATGAGATATCTCAATTTCAACCTTAAAAAGGCAAAAGCTCGATCGGAAGGGAAGGGTGGGATAACACTCACCCACGCCTTCTCCCTGCTCCCCGCCCCTCCCCCCCCCCCTTCCATCATGCATAGAAGTATAGACTGTGGCTATACCCAGATCGCTTTATTTCAATTCTAAAAACGCAAAAGCTCCGCGAGCGGGAGGAGGAATTCCCCTTCCTCTATATACCTCACTAGACTTTATACATACACACAGATGGTGCACATTCGGAATAAGAGCTAAATTCCGTGATTTTATCACTTCGATGAAAAAGTATTGCACCAAATATTTGCAACAGATCGCTGAATTTCAGGTCTGAAAACTAAACAAGTGGGACTGTTTCAACTCGTTAAAACACGCAACAACATGCATCAAATTGCACCATTTGCGACATCAAAATGCAAAAAGTTCTCACCGTGGGAGGGGGGACACCCCCTCCCACACCCTCCCCTCCCCCTCGCTCTCTCCGCTCTCTCGGGTTCAGTCGCGTTCATGATATTCAGTGAAAAGAAGTAATACAAGAAGCGTATTTAAATGATAACATTTTATAGGCATATTGTTCAATGATAATCTACATCAAAATATACTGCAACCTTAAACAAGTGGGACTGTTTCACGTCGATAAAACGCGCAAAAACATGCATCAAATTGCACCATTTGCAACATCAGAATGCAAAAAGTTCTCACCGTGGGAGGGGGACACCCCCTCCCACACCCTCCCCTCCCCCCTCGCTCACTCCGCTCGCTCGGGTTCAGGCGCGTTCATGATATTCAGTGAAAAGAAGTAATACAAGAAGTGTATTTAAATTATATCATATTATAGGCAAATTATTCAATGATAATCTCCATCAAAATATACTGCAACCTTAAACAAGTGGGACTGTTTCAACTCGTTAAAACACGCAAAAACATGCATCAAATTGCACCATTTGCGACATCAAAATGCAAAAAGTTCTCACCATGGGAGGGGGGACACCCCCTCCCACACCCTCCCCCTTCACTCGCTCTGCTCGCTCGGGTTCAGTCGCGTTCATGATATTCAGTGAAAATAATTAATACAAGAAGTGTATTTAACGTATACCATTTTATAGGCAAATTGTTCAATAATAATCTAAACACTAGATTATACTGCTACCTTAAACAAGTGGGACTGTTTCACGTCGATACTAACGCGCAAAAACATGCATCTAATTGCATCATTTGCAACATCAAAATGCAAAAATTCTTACCGTGGGAGGGGGACACACCCTCCCCTCCCCCCTCGCTCACTCCGCTCGCTCGAGTTCAGTCGCGTTCATGATATTCAGTGAAAAGAAGTAACACAAGAAGTGTATTTAAATTATACCATATTATAGGCAAATTTTTCAATTATAATCTCCATCAAATATACTGCAACCTTAAACAAGTGGGACTGTTTCAACTCGTTAAAACACGCAAAAACATGCATCAAATTGCACCATTTGCAACATCAAAATGCAAAAAGTTCTCACCGTGGGAGGGGGACACTCCCCTCCCACACCCTCCCCTCCCCCTTCACTCGCTCCGCTCGCGAGTTCAGTCGCGTTCATGATATTCAGTGAAAAGAATTAATACAAGAAGTGTATTTCACTTATAGCATTTTATAGGCAAATTGTTCAATAATAATCTACATCAAAATAAGCTGCTACCTTTTCACAAGTGGGACTGTTTCACGTCGATATAACGCGCAAAAACATGCATCAAATTGCACCATTTACAACATCAAAATGCAAAAAGTTCTTACCGTGGGAGGGGGGACACCCCCCTCCCACACCCTTCCCCCCCCCCCCCCCCCCCCTCGCTCGCTACGCTCGCTCGGGCTCGGTCGCTTCGCTCCCTCGCACACTAACCGCCCCCCCCCCCTAAGATGAAATCCTGGCTACGCCGTTGTCGCGTAGTAATTCCAATTAAGACGCGACGCAAATAATTACGCTGTGTTGTAAATAATTACAACGCGACGTAATTCCGAATTACTGCTCAACGACTAACGCAGCGAATTAACGTAGCGACGTTAAAACAACCAATGGGATCGTTCGTGATAGTTTTAGCGTGTGAAAAACAGGTAGTGAAGCGCATGCAATCCGCTCACTGCGTGCTGGTGAAAACCGGAGCTGACTATACAGCAGGGTGGTGGAAGTTCCTTTCCACCTCCCTGCTATACAGCGAGCCATATGCCATTTCGTTGACAATACAATCCTATGAAATGTGTATAACCTAAATTATTGGGCCTACATTGCATCAGAAATATTTGTATTCAAGGTATACCAGCTAACCAAGTACTCTGTACTGACAAACATGCTGTAGGAAATGAGTGTCTATCCCTTTGGCACGTGCACTGTGATGCATCACTGAGCAAATAACGAACGATTTCATTGGTTGATTTAACGTCGCTACGTTAATTCGCTGCGTTATTCTTTGAGCAGTAATTCGGAATTACGTCGCGTTGTAATTATTTACAACACTACGTAATTATTTGCGTCGCGTCGTAATTGGAATTACTACGCGACGTAATTATTTACGTTGCGTAGCATTAGGAATTACAACATGACACTAATTCATTGAATGTCGTGACGTTAAGTTGTTGAGCAGTAATTCGGAATTACGTCGCGTAGTAATTTCAATAACGACGCGACGTAATTATTTACGTCGCGTAGCAATTCGAATTACTACGCGACGTATATCTCTGTTTTTGACGGGCTCCTGCTTCCATATACTAGTGCTCATGGCCACCACACAGTACTAGACACTTCGAGTATAGTACACGGTTGGCGGCCCCATCCATGCCCCCGTGACTGAAATACGACAGTGAGTATCATACGTCCACACAACATACACCGCACAGGGGTATCGTACACTACAGGACGTCGGACATGAGACGCACACAGTGGCTATACCACAAAACTCTCTGTGGGCTATACACACAATGTACGCAGTTGTCGACAGCTTGCTCTGCTAGCTATAAACGGATCGCGGATCGTAACCTCTGGGATGCGGTCGCGCTTACATTGTGTACAGTACACTTCAGTAGTATTGACCGATTCGGGTTCGTTGAGGGCAGCAGACATTTTACGGCACAGGGCGCAGCCACAGTGGGTGTATCAGCCGACCCCCCCCCCCCCCCCCCCCCCTGCTCTCCCCCACCCCGGGGCAACATGTTTATCACGCACTTGTATTAAACAAAGGTTCGCACACTAAGCAAGCATTCGCGCACTCAGTACGAGACGCCTATTGGCTAAAGCAGTTTTTCATTCTGCTAATGTAGGGAGAGGGGTGGGGGAGTGCGGAGGGGGGGGGGGTCGGCTGATACACCCACTATGGCTGCGCCCATGCCAAAAATACACATAGCGCGTCACAGAATCGATCAATATCACAGAACTCTCTCAAGAGTTCTGTGAGTAGTATCCGAAAACCGACTTCCTTCTCGGGACCGCAAGGGGGCGTTGTGAATCATGCGCTCGCGAGACCAAATCCTTTGTTTAAACGAGCCGTTATTTTGCAAGAGTCACTACTGCAGTTCTCATCTAAATTGACGTTCTAGTAATCAAACATGAGTTATAATGCTCCCTAAGCATCATACTGACTAGCAGTTATATCCAGATACTTTGAATCATGGTTTCACTCGGTGAAATGCATCTTAACAGGAACTCCATTTTGTCTTTAATTGGGACGAACCGGTATCTTTACCCTGAAGACGCTTTTCTCTCGATCATACAGAAGTCAGAGATAACAACACCTCAAAAAAGTAACTAGTTAGCACTCTTGCATTCAACTCTCATGTTATAGTCTCAGCCTCACACTGCTTACCAGTATTCATCGATTTTCATTCTTTTTATATCTTAGTTTTGACAACGACATTGACAAGGATTAAAGCAGTTATGCATTTACCACCGTTTGTTTCGTGCTTTTTGTTTGTTTTTGTTTCGGATTTTTATTTCATCAGCTATGGAAATATCAGATCTTGTCCTGCAACTATATCAAAACAGCTTCATGGACGTCTTATTCGGTCGAACAGTCGCCTTGTACTCTGAAGGCAATAATGTCGTCAGGTTGAAATGGTCCCAAAGGTGTACATTGATGACATTATTGCATTTGACAAGTATTTATTCCTTTGCTTTTGACATGCAAAAAGGAATTAAATGTCTTACTGTTTATAGTACACCATGAAAGCGTTATTCAATTCGTACATGCAGCTTTTCATTCCAAATCTCAAAGCATTATTGGTAGATTATGCTCACGCACTATTCAAGCAAGCAGGTAATATTGAGAGCTACTCTTTGTAACTGATCAATTACTTCTCTTTTAACGATGCAACAGTTTGCCACGTGTGAAATTATAGCAACATGGAATACATCTGTGACAAAACCCTGCGAAAATCATATTACAAGTCTATGATTACAATTGTGCAAGAAGAAGAAAATAAACATTTACCCGACATTTGAGATATTATATAAAACCATTCTTATGACAACTGTTTAAACTTTTTTACATGTAACAATAGATTGGATTATGTCATCATTTGATGACAACAATAACTCTTAATAGGAGGAACCTTTAAGACGCAAAGTGTGCTTTATTCCAGTGTTACACCCCTAGCTCCGAATAAACTTAGTCACTGTCACGAATACATTGCTAAAGGCTAGTATTACAGGCATAGCTTTAAATTAATCTACATTACAATGACAAGCTATTCAAATTACTCATTCGCCTTGACTACACTTTTGACCATCAATTACGGGCAAACAAATGAAAGGATACGTTTATTCAATGTTAGAAGCGCAGAAAATAAATTGCAATAAAGAATAGTAAAAAAAAAAAAATGGCACAACCACAATAGCGTTAATGCTGTTAAAAAGTGAGCGTACCTGACTCTATGTAGAAAAAACATGAACATGTATGTATGTATGTATGAATAAATATATCAAACGCAATAGTAGGGTATACATTAACAAACGGTAACTCCCTTATATATATATATACATTGTAAAAAAAATAATAACATTAGAAAGGCCTGGAAGGGAAAAGGAGTAGGAAGGAAATAGAAAAAACAGAAGCTTGAAATGGACAATTATTGTCCTCATAATGAGCGCCTGAGATTAACAATTATGGCTGAGGCGAGTAGAAGTGAAAAGGCACATTCTTTCACGGTACATCCCGCCGTACTTCTCTAACATTTTTCGCACAGCCACAACCAAAACTTTATCATTGACCAGTTATTATTTAGACTAACGTATGTGCAAATATAATTTTGCTTCTTTTTTGTTCGTTTGCTTATAACTGACAAAGTACAATGATAATTATGTTTTTATTATGTACAATGTTATCAATTATGAGAATATCAAAACCAGCTGACCTGAATTGAATTGAACTAAATTGCATCTATACCCCTACTTCGATTAAGCTAATCACGACGTCACAGAGAAAGAGAGAGAGAGAGGAAAAGAACAAATTGTCAAGTCTAGCACGTCCTCGAATCAATCCGATAAGGTAGAATACGTCACCACCCTACCAGTTTATATCAATTTGATTATATTCGATGTGTTCTTTTTTTTTTTTTTTTGGTTAGAATTCTTTGTAGGCATCTTTTGTGTGATTTCATTTTACAAGATATCTTAATGTAGTCATTAATAAAACTAACCGTTAGTGGAATGATAGTTATTGTGATTTGAAGAGTCGATAATCCAGTCAGCAGTCTGGGTTCATCGTATGGTATATAGTAATGCTGTTGTGACAGATCTACATTCAATACAAAATGAATAATTTTGTTTCTCACAAGCTGTTTCTGAAAGAAGTCTGGTCATATGTATCAGATCAACAACGTCACGTCAACAAATTTTGCAGCCTTTCTGAATTTGAAAATAAATCTCTACCACTCTATCTCCTCGCAATAGGTTATCACAGGTAAGAAAAGGTAAAAACAAACAAACATGGAGCTAAAAACCCACATCAGCTTAAAGAGGCGTGGCACTTGAGGTTGTGTTATTACCTCCGCCAAGGGAGGAGGTTATGTTTTCGTTACCGTTGGTTTGTTCGTTAGTTAGTTAGTTAGTTTGTCCGTGTGCAAAATCACTCAAAAAGTAGTAAACGGATTGGATGAAATGAAACTTGCAGGAAAGGTTAAGAATGAAACAAGTAACAAACGATTAACTTTTGGTATGATCCGAGAATTTTGGAGCGAATTTATGAAAGTTTGAAAGTTTATTTTACTCAACAACCCATACTCTGGGTATCGGAATCCAATGTAAAAAAATATCACATTATCAATTCAATAATACAGAATCGCAAATAACTTTGAAAAGTGTAAAAAACAACTATAACAAGACTGAATAAATATGAATAAATGAGTAAATAAGAATGAAATACGATTGATCAAAAGAAAACAATGTACAGAAATATACAATATATACACGATATATGGTAAAACAAAACAAAGAAAGGGAAATATGACGAGAGAGAGAAGGGAAATAGAGGATTTTGATATTTTGGCAGGTAGGGTCAATGAACTTGGAGTTCAGGCTGCGCGTATATGAGGTTTGCACGCGCGCACTAAAGTGCGTGCTCTAGTTTCTGCTAGGGCGAGGCGCGCTGTGCAGCTGAGGGTTTATGACGTAACAAAGGCTTCTATATTGAGAAATCGGGCGGCTTTCAGCACGAAATCACTGATATCTCTATGTAAGAACAAGATCAGTGCAAAGTGGTGGAAATGAGCTGCACGCTTGGCGGAGGTCTGCCCTCTCAGAGTGCTTTTCTAGTTCTTTAATTCCACGTTGTCACCATTCTGGTTGGTGATCTCCCCATCGGTTTGACCGTCTGTCTCGTTGTCTATAAAAACTTTGCAGCAAATGAAGAGCAGCCCCAAGCCGCCAGTGACACCAAGTACAATCAGAACGATCTTCCAAACAGCAAGACTTGTCCCAACACCACCTCCGCTACCACCAACGCCTCTGCCTCCTGCAAGAGAAAAGGCAGATGTTGGGACAAAGAAAAAAACAAAAAACAATAAAGTTTTGGACAAATAATTAGAAAGGAAATTGGAGGGGGAAAAGAAAAGAATGTATACGAATGAGAAAACAGAAAGGCAAAGTAGGATGAAAAAAAAGGAGAAAGTTAAATAGAAGAAGAAATAGGAGGAAGGCAATGGCGACAAGACAGCCGGAAAGAAGAGGGAAAGAAGAAAATAATCTTCAAGTAGGGAGAACAAGAAAGACATGAAAAAGGGAAAGAGATGAAAGAGGGTTACGGAGAAGGAACAGAGGTTGAAGAAAATCAATAAGAGCACAAGTTCCAGTCATTGTTAGTATAAATGATTGCATAATGACAAAGTAGGGGGAAACAGAGCGCGGACTACAATACCCTTGCTGAAAAAAAACATGTTCGCAATGTGTTCATATAGTCGAATATGTGAAAAAAGCTCGAATTCAACGAGGTAAAGATGACTTCACACTGTGGAGTGGTTTTTCACTGAGAGTTTACATAGAAATATTCTGTTCTACAGTGTAAATTGATGATTCACAATATGTTCACAATCTTAAAACGCTCGAATCTAAAAATGTGCAGAGATTTCACGCTGTGTTTCACACTGTGGGACACTGATCTTTTTAACAGGGACACCACTTGGAAATCCCGACCTACTGCTGATAATATCTGATATTACATGTACACTTATTAACACATCTATGCACAAACCAGACAATTGAACAATATGTGGGGTCTCCCACTAGACCGACACCCACGAGTCATAGGGCCCACGAGTTCGACATTAAAGACAGGTCCATGAGTCATACAGCTCACCAGTCATACAGCCCATTAGTTCGACACTAGGCAAATAGAGCCCATGATTCGACAAAAGGTAAAAACAGCCCACGAGTTCGACAGATAGGCCTACAACACGGCGCTTAATAAGTCGGTTTCGTGGGCTTTGTTGGCTTAGTGTCGAACTCATGGGCTGTATGACTCGTGAGCTGTATAACTCGTGGGCTGTATGACATGTGAGCTTTATGACTCGTGGGTGTCGGGCTCGTGACATGCACCCCATTTGAATATTTACAGTGCTCATACAGAGAATTGGGCTTTCACATGCCTATTACGAATGTCTCTTTATCAGTGATGTAGGGACGTTTTCATGCAAATTGTCCAATCAACGTCTTGAACATCAATTCTGATCACCTAATTTCGTTCGGCCTCTCGACACTCTAGATCTTCTGGACCTTCCTCCTCGGCGTTTCATGGAGACTGGTTGACCTGTACAAGTAGTGAAAGCTGCATCGCTTTTAGCTTTGCTTTTAACAATATGTCAGATAAAAAATCGGTATGACAATACTGTATCAAGTAAGGACTGTAATCTGCACAACAAAAAGAAAAAATCCTTCTGAAATACAGACACGATATTAGTATAGACATTAGTTTTCTTGTCAGATTTATATTTGCAAAATTGTGGCTGAATTAATCTTGATTCGGTAGATATGGAATTGATATTAAGCCTTGATACATAAATGCAGCTTTTGGGGGGTTTGCAATAGCGCTTCGCACATTAAATTAAGTCTGTAGAAAAAGAAGAAGAAGAAGAAGGAGAAAGGCTACTGAAAACTGCTTATCAATAGTGATGAGCACTGGAGTAAAATGGAGTCTTAATGGGGCCTGAGTTTTCGATCCCAGCAGAATCTTCGTCAGATGGAAATATATGATGAATTTTGTTCTTCTCTTCTTTTGAAATTTGACTGAATCTGCTTCTTGAAATAATTTGTGTTTATATTGTTCGACATAAATGCTGTAAGACTTACCCTGTTTTGCAGCTGTTGAGCATTTCACTCCGGCGACCTTTGAACCAAGACATTGTGCGTCCACTTGCCATGTGTACTGACATGTTGACAGGTTTGCTTCCACTCCTTTACAATGCACAGTGGTTAGTATCATCGGACTATCACCTGCCCCATACTGTCCACTTTGGGGGCCTACTTCGGCCCCGGTATACCCAAGCTGTCTGCAAACAACGAGTGATTCCGCACGACTCCACGAGCTGTCGCAGATTGTCCCCCAAACACCAGTGTGAAACACCTCAACTCCACCCTCAAACTTTGACCAACCGCCCACAAGCCGCAACGACCAATCAGCTGTAGGAAACGGGTTGTGTTTAGCAAATAAATTTAACATTAACAATTTTGACATGGTTGAATGATTTATCTTCAAAAAGTGATGAATTCTGCACAAAATTTCCATGCATGTAAAGATATACACCGTGTATTATAATTCCTTATTACAACTGCATATCAAGCACCTGCCCAAATACTTTGTTCATGTGATGAAATATACATTGGTTGTGTCAGCCTTGCAAGTATGTTCTACCATGCTATACGCATGTCATTGATTGCCTCATTTGTAGCGGCAATTGTTATCTTTACATACTGTCATTTTTTTATCCTTTGTTGTCCCCTGCATCCCAAAACAAGTTGCAGAACGAATACGTGGGACAACTGAATATCAGATGACTTGATGTTATGACCCGTTCTGGTTTGTATGTCAGTTGGACTGTGTGCAGACTTACTAAGTATTTCGTTTTAGTGTTTAATCAATAATGGTGATCCGCGGACTTTAGTACAACGTTAGACCTATCTTGTACCCTGAACATACAAATCCTAGGCAGGCTATTTTCAAGATGACATCACAAAGATAGGGACTTCTTTTCTGGGAATTGTTGATATCATTTCCCCGAGGAATCCTCAATGCAAGGTATTACTGACGAGTTTGCTCAGAGAGCAATAAAATCAACAATTCCCCTTGTAAAAGCCAATGCAGTCTATATCTGTTTTGTATAACTTACAAGATTGAATGAACGTTTACTTGGTCGGTCAATTGTTATCTAATTAAAACACTATCGAATTGATGTAAAGAAATGGTCGTCTGCGCTGCCATATCATTCTATTTCAACTGCTATCGCATAACAATTAAAGGCCCTAGCTCCCGAATTCCACAACTTTGAGCCATGAGAGGGCTAAGATGTGTTTATTCTTTGATATTCTTTCACCAATTGTTTGTTGAAAGCACCTGTGTGAGAGAGAAACCGCTCTTGCCACCCTGATATGGCACATTTCGAAGTTCCTCAGCCCCGCCCCTTAAAAAGTAAACTTTCGACAAACGTGAGTCACGTACGTGACCGAATATGTCATCTCAAAAACGAAGCTTTCGAAGCAGATGAAAGCTGACTACAATAGCCAATGTTCGAGATCCCCGTACAATGCATACCCGGCCGTACCCGTATGCGTACCCAGCTGTTGTCGTGTGTTGATTGCTCGCAAGACGTTGTGTTGTTAAACGTTTGATTGCAAGAAAAATATTGTTTTAGGAGATCTTAGCTGCACCTTGTAAACCATGCCTATACGATGCACCGTTGCAGGGTGTAGTAACACGGCAAAGGATGGGGTGAGTCTTCACTCCTTTCCAAAAGATCAAAATTTACGGAAAATTATGACTGCCAGAGTAAAGCTGACGAGGGCCGATTGGGACGGGCCAAGCAGCTCAAGCTTGGTGTGCAGCGCCCACTTCCCGGAGGATGCCTTCGAAGTGGGGATGCACAATCAGTTTGATATCAAACGCATCAGAAGGCTGAAACCCGACGCTACGCCTGTCATTCCAGGCATGGTTTGCAATCATCATACTGTGACAAGTTTGCCAAAATTATCATGCACCCGGCCAATACTTGCAATCCCCCCCCCCCCCCCATGATAATACACTAGTAATATAACATGTGCCATGTTCACACGCCTGACTCAGTCGACGACGTGCCAAGTTCGCATATTCTGCTCAAACGCACAAACCCGCTCAGACCAATCGATAAATCGCCACATTCCACAGTGTAAAAGAGTAGTTTCTATAGCTTCTATTCCTGTCACGTGTATCTTGCATTTTATGTGGTGACTGACTATCAAGTGGTGTTTCCTACTGGCCTTGAGAGTAAATTCCCGGTTTCTGTCGCTGTCTTGTATGCAAAAATCATGCCTTTACAATAATGTAGTTACTGGTAATTTAAAAGGAAAACAATCATAGATTTTCGTACAATTTACATCAAAGCAAAGCTTGGGATTTTCTGTTCAACTTTGCTCATTACATGTCCAGGGTAACTAACACAAATCTTTAAAAAGAAATAAAGTTTCATAGGTTGGAAAAACAGAAGATATTCCCAGAGAATGAGTACGTTGCAGTCTCAGAATAATGTGGCACACAGGGGGTTTGAACTATGGCATACCGACAAAGAGTTGATAAAAGAAATTTATGTATTGAAATCAAAGAAAATAGATAAAGTAAAAAATAAAATGAAGATACTCGTATCAATACAGTAGACTTTACTTGTAACAAAAAAAAAAATCAAACTTTGCTCTGAAATTGGAATGATCACAGCTTGTCTCTTGAGTTGACATAAATAATCATAAAAGATATTACAACTGCTGAATAACAAAAAAAGAGATCTACACGTATTTTGCTGTAATATTTTCAGGACAACAAATAAAATGCCTGATTAACAATTTTGATCAATTTCATTCTGTTCGTATGAATGCGCAGAAATTTCAGATTTAGGCTTTATGATCAGATAAAAAGCGGGGATAATTAATGAAATGAAACAGTTTTATTCATCAGCATAATCCTAGTGCAGTCACTGTGCTGGGCTGCAGACTAAGACAAGGCCTTAGGCGCTGTTGTTCGTACATCAGCATCGGGAAATCGCCGGGGCTGAGTTGGTGGGAGCCCAATCAATGCATATTTCCCCAAAATAATATTTTGTCTACAATAAGAATGGGGTTTTTTATAGCCCATTACCGTAAATCAACATCACGTTTATGTATATGATTACTGAAAGTTCCAAGACCTTATTTTTATTCATTTTTTAAGCGAAGCAAATTTCAATTCTGCTCGAGTTCCTAGCTCAGCTCATAAAAAAAAAACGATTAATGCCAAGGCTAAGCCTCGTTACGTAGCTACGGCCAAGACGCGGCTAAAGTGCGGCGCGGCCAGGCTCGGCTGGCAGTGACTGTTGCAAGCGGGGTGACATACTAAATATGCACGTCGAAGCCGCGAAAGTAAGGGGCAAATTGGTAGCTAGAGAACTACAGTATTGCTCCAAAAACTAATATAATTTCAATTAATGAAAATAAACAGTTTGATTTAGCAATTTCTGTTACCAAGCCGGCTCTCGATGCCTTCTTCATCATCAAACCGAGCGAGAGTGTCTTCATCCTCCTGCATGTGTACCTCGCCCTCACCTCCGACAGCAGCTGCGGCCGCACCTTCAACTTCAAGTTCAAGCTCAAATCTGTAGGGTCCGATTCTTTTTTTTTAAATCTGCATGTGGACTTGGCAAAACAGCAGGAATTGGTCACAAAATTCTGCATGTTAAGAATATGAATTTGAAGAGTCAACCCTCTTTTCCACGCTACTTTCCGATGAATCGCTCATGTTTGGGAAAGGGTTATCCAAAGAAAAATAGTTGTGTTATCCGCTGTAGACGAACGACAAAAGCTTAGTATCTATATACAAATCGGGCAACTAGAGCTGAGTAGCGTCTGCCCGAACTCGCATCGTTCTTGAGATGACGTCATGAGGACCTACATCCCGTTCAAGGGGTGTTCCAAGAGCTGTATCTTCTCTCAAAATGACACTTTCATTTGATAGAATCCTCAAAAAGTAGTCGTAAATGCGAAATCGGCATGCAACATTACATAAGAATTGCCTCAACATGACAATTAGGCTGATTTTGGCTTCAGTCGGTCACATCTGGGGATAATATTATGGAAACCATGTGTCTACAGTACATGTTCATACGAACCGAATGAGGACGGTTTAGTACAAGCAGGCATGACATTCTGTAGATTTAAATCTGATTTCAGACTTTTTTTCTCAAGTCTGTACACATTTTGCTATTTTCATTTATCAAAATCACCTGAAAATTTTTTTATTTTTTTTTTCAAAAAACCTCAATATCATCCCTGTACAAATGTACTCTGGGACAGATTAAGAAATATGAAAGGCGTTAATAGTATTTCTATGCAAATTGGAGGCAACCGTTGAAAATAATGCCAGAAATTTCAATTCATCATAATCTTTTATTCATTGAATTCGGAATACAATACAAAATAAATATAAAGATGAATACAATATGTCTACTACTAACATCTAAGCGGGTAGAATGTGGAGAGATGTGTCATGATATTAGATATTGTGAATAATCGATAGGATACTCATTTTTTATAGCTTCTTATTGCCATGTCATGATACACAAAGCTCCTTACAAATGTTTTACTTTTTTTTAAACATACCGAGGGTAATCAATGAATTTACAAAACAAACCCGGCAGAACAAACTACCCATGTTGTACAAACGTTCTTCACCAGAAGCAGGTAATTTTATAGCGTCATTGCCATAATCGCTCTCATCACCACTGTAATCTTTATCATTACTTTCATATTGATCATATATAGATCATACTTTTTTGATATTGTTAAGATGAAGTCCTAACTTTCTTTTTAGGAATAACAATAGGAATGATAAGTACAATCTTTTCATAAGCGTTTTGCTCATTTATAAGGCAAATACCGAAAACCATGACATAATAAAACTTAAGACGCACACATGAAGCGCCTCCATTCAACCTCCCCATTCCAGGGCGTTTCAATACAGGGTATGTGGGAGGGGTACCTCGTTATCTCACCAGTGATATTTGTTGCTCCAGTCAGGCGAACAGAAAGCAAATATCCGCCTTGCACGAGACAAGCCAGTATGAACAAATTCATTGTGGTCCTCCACACATTTGTCCAGTCACTACAAAAACTACATGTGTTCATGTAAGAATGTGCTCAGCATGAAAAATGCTTCGTGGAGCAGACGATAATAACAATGATGTGTTAAAATAATCACCACGCCCACAATGGGTCATGGTGAGGTTTATGATTCGAGGTGACGTCACTCTGAGTTTTCGCGCTTGCGCTGAAGATGATACCTTGAACATCTAAAATGGGTCATGGTTACTTTTAGAGCGCTTGGAGTGATTCCGTTTTATTTGGGCAAAAAACAAAATCTCAAAATGATTGTTTTCTCCAAATATGGAAATTGAATAGCGCGCTCTCTCTATGTCTATCTATCTATCCATCTATCTCAATAGGTGTGTGTATACATACAGTACATGTTTTATATTTCTATATGTGTCATTGGTATATTAAGTATTCTTTAAGCAGGGTAGTCCCATCCAGAGCCACAAAGGCCTGTTTTTAATACAAGAAAGTCCTGCGTTAATAAACATTACATTACATGTGCATACAAAAATAAACGAGAATAAAACAAACATGAATATGGCAGTTAAAGAGCAATCGGTTCGTAAGAGCAAACGTCACACACGAAAGAAAAAAAACGAGCGAGAAACAAATGATACCATGTTATCTAACTGCAAAGCTATAAAATGCAAAAGGTTTATATCAAATGAGAAATTGATGTTATCTTACAAGATTCGTAATTGTTTGCAATGAATAGGCTGTTTTAATAAAATGGGCATCGCATCAAATGATTTGCTTGATGCACATGAGAAGGAGCATCTATCATATTCAGTTCTCATGGGTTTGGTTATATGTAATTGGCAAGAAAGGGCATATCCAGTGGTATGTAGCAGAGCGTTTGGTCACAAGTTTGACTATGTATAGTGGAGCTGATATAGTGGAGCTGATTTAGCTCCACTATGCATAGTCAAACTTGTGACCAAACTCTAAAATTGTGTAACAATTTGTACACCAGAACATGTGTGGTATTAAATTCTTTGTTCAATTGACTGCCATTTGAGAGTGTGAGTGTGAGCTTGTGCTGACGTGTTATATTTGATATTCAAAACGAGCATACTTATTTTGGCAACGTTGCATTCTGTTTAAATTTGCTTTCGTTAAAGGTACTGTTTACCATTGGGAACGGCAATGTAAAAAATGTTCAAATTACCACATTTGATGAATTTTTAGGGTAGTTGCTTGACAAAACATCCTACCGTATAAGAAAGTTTCGATAAACCTTAAGATATAAGGAGATATCATAGGTACATATTTGTTCCATTAAATCATAACTGTAGACGGTTTAGTCTAGACAAAGATCTATTAAAACGACTGTCCACATTTTCTTAATACTTAACAATACTTAACATTAGTTATACTGAATACGCTTTTACACTGCTTGTTTCTATCCCTCACTCACATTTTAGAACTATTTTGAAGCATTAAAACTAAAGAACCCATACAGCGCAACAGTAAACAATATGTGAAAGTATATATGAAAATTGACAATCATACTGGACGGTTTAGTCACGACACATTTCTTTATAACGATTGCTCACATTTTTTTTATATGTCAAACAATACTTTACAGTAGGCCTAATTATATTGATCATCTTTTTTACAGTGGTTGTTTCTATCCCTCACTCAAATTTTAGAACTATTTTGAAGCATTAAAACCTACCCATACAGCACAACAGCAAACAATATGTGGAAGTATGAACAAAATACAACTAATTCATGATTTTAAACACAATTTAATACTTCGTATATACACATAGAACGATAAATTTTCAGGACTACTTCATCGACAAGGGGAGACCAATCAAGGTATATGTTCAAAAATTACCCCAAGAAGTTTAAGTCTCCTGACAGTTTCCAAAGACTCCAAAAGCCTGTCGTTCATACAAATAGAAAAAACAACAACAACAATGCCTCTGTTTTCCATGACGAAAACTGAATAACATAATTTTCGGGGAGGTTCCGAATTAACAATCATACCATTATTTTTCAAAAACCATTTACTGAGGAGTAAAGTGTCTGCTTCGAGTAGTTCCTGTACTTTTTAATCATCAGGTCCTGGGTGAAATATTGCCGTGTCGTCTGCATAAAGAGATAATTTAGTCCAGGGACTAGGATTTATTAGTCAGAAGCATCACTGATGAACATTCAAAAGAGCAAAAGAGCATATACACGTACAAGATATAGAATACAATATACATAATGATGAACAGTGAAAGAAAGTATAATTATCATTAGTATTCCATGGGAGAAGTAGCTTCTTCTTCCTATTTCCTTTGTTTTGTGTTTGAGCTTTCGACCCTGTTGGCCATCATCAAGATCTATACAGACAAACAAAATGAAAAATGTGCCACTGCCAGCGATATTTATAGCGTGACTTACATATTTATATTGCACAATCAATGATATATTGCTTTGTTATTTTACATACATGTTAGAAAAAAAAGGAGGAGTATAACATGCGGATCAATATAAGAAATGTCAATTTCATAACAACATCAGTCTGTAATAACATATGAATCAGAGCAACATGTTCATGGCTTACCGTGTTTATACATGAACAAAGGAGAAATATATACAGGGGACCGTCACCATAAGCAAAGCTGACGTGGATGAGGCCCTATCTCATATATACGAATATATTACAACACAAATAATCTTACACATAGAAATCATAGAAATCTTAACCTTAACGTTTCATACCAAACACATTTTGCTTTAAAAACAGCAACAACGAAAAGGAAAACAGTGCCTTGGTCCCTTGAATAAATATTTAAAAAAAAAAGATGTAAATATTTAACTTGAAATTCTGGCAATCTTATTTGTATAAAAGTAACTGGTCCAAAGAAAGAAAGAAAATTTAAAAGAAAAATAGATCACCTAGGAGAAAACTCGTTTTCCATGTGCGGTTGACCCTTATAACAAGATTATCCTTGAGTATAGTATACACACTGACAAAAAATGAAGAAAACTTGATAGTACTCTACAGTATTATGTTAACGGGTCTTAATGGCAAAATTCCACTTTGAGGAGCATATTTTTATTGATTCATTGATGCTTTCTCAACTCATTTTCTTAACTGATTGATTAGATGATTGATTGAGTGATTTATTAATTAACTATTCGAGACCAATACAATTATGCTATGGTGTCTACGTCATACCAGAAGTTTACTATAGTTATTTCATTAAATTCACTCTTAATGTCCTCTGAATTAGATTTAAAGATTCCTTATTTTTTATATTGTCAATGATAATCTTCCCCTTTTAAACAACTTGTTTTTAGTCATTCTATTGACAAATGCATATCATTTCTTGTTATTTTCTATTGCCAATGAAAATATTTTACCTATGTAAGTAGGCTAATATGTCGTTGTCATTTTTGTATAGATCACTATCGAGATCCACTTCTATTGGAATGGGCTACCCTGGCCAAACTGGCATAGGAATGGATAAATGAATGAATATCAAATAAATAAATCAAACTGATTGATTCGCATCTTAAGGCCTTCACATTTTGTGGGACCAAGTGTAGAAGACTTCCTCTTCCTCTGCAGATTAATAACTAATCCTTATGTTTATACATTGTTGCTCTGATAAAAGAAACTCTAAGTAATTTTTGGCAGACTAACGCGCAAACACTCATCTGTACATACACAATCGCAAAAACGCAAATGATATAGGTGCTAACAATCACGAATACACACATAAACCACAATATTTAGCATTACCAAGGAGTTTCGAGAGCCGGAATTCCAACTAGCTACAGTGTATAAGTATTTACGCAGCTGTCAGGTTTACAAGGATTCATACAAAGTTCCAAAGGTGGATTTGAGCTTTTAATTTCGGTCTTTTCTTCCGCGATCTCGTGTACACTACATGTATATGCACATAATCATCAAACACAATAATAGAGTATACATATTTACAAATGATAACTCCAGTTGAATTATACGTTGTAAAAGACAGAATGCGAAAGGCCTCGAAGGACAAAAGAGCAGGTTGGAAGTAGAAAAAAAAAGAAACAGAAGCTTAGAATGGGCAATTATTTCTGTCATAATAAACACCTGAGATTAACCATTGGTTATGGCTGAGGCGAATATAAATAGGATTGACAAGACACATTCTTGCACTGTACATCCCAGCGTGTTTTTCTGACATCTTTCGCATAAACCAGTACCCTAACTTTGTCATTGACCAGTTACTATATAGACTATGATGTGTACAAAAGTGATTTTGTTTGCTTTTGGTCGTTTTCTAATAACTGACAAAGTACAATGATAATTATCTACAATGTAATTCAAAATGAGAATGTAAAAATAAACTGACCTGAATGGATTTGCATTGCATCTATAGCTCTACTTCGACTAAGCTTTGCACGACGTCACAGAAAGAGAGAGAAAAAAAAAGTGCCAAGTGTAATAAGTCCACGAATCAATCATTTGCTAAGGTAGGTTACAACACAGTCCAACAAGTTTACATCTACAGTGTATTTTGATTATTTTAATTCTATGTGTGTTTTTTTTTCGGTTATAATTTTTGTATATATATCTTTTGCGTGATTTCAGTTGACAAGAAATCTTGATGTAGTTACTGATATCAGACTAGCCATTACACTGAAATGATCTACTGGTGATAAAGTGGAAGATAGTTATTTGAATTTAACAGCCCTGTTAGCAGCCTGTGCCCTTCAAAATAGTGATAATGTTGTTGTGACAGCTCGACATTTAGTACGAAATAAATATGTTTTTTTTTACAAGCTGTTTTGAAAGAAGTATGGTCATATGTGAGTATCAGATCGACAACGTCATCGTCAGCATATGTTGCACCCTTTCTGAATTTGAAAATAAATCTCTATCACGTATCTCCTCGTACTAAGCTGGTAAGAAAAAGCAAAATGGAGTTAAAAATCCACGTCAGCTCAAAGAGGCGTGGCACTTGAGGTTATGTTATTCTTTAATTCGACGTTATCACCATTCTGGTTGGCTGTCTGCCCATCGGTTTCACCGTCCGTCTCGTTCTGCATGAACACTTTGCAGCAGATGAAGAGTAGCCCCAAGCCGCCAATGACACCAAGTACTATCAGGACGATCTTCCAGACAGCAAGACTTGTCCCAACACCACCTCCACCAATTGTACCTCCTGCCGGAGGGAGGTCAGATAATTCAAGAGGAGAGGCAAATGTAGGGACAAAGAAACAAAAAATGAGAAAATTGAAAAAAAAAAGAATTAGAAAGGAAATTACAGGAGAAAAAGAAAAGAATGAGAAAACGGAAATGCAAAGTAGGACAAAAAGAGAAAGTTGAATACATTCAGCAAAAAAAAGAAAGTAAACACTTTTTCGAGGTCATATTTTTCATAGAAGATTTTGATGAAAATCAATGTAATATATACCATATTAAAGTTAATTTAATTGGATATTAAGCTCATAGGTTGATTAAAAAGAAAACTTCGTGCATGAGTGAGCACATTCGTTTTAGTCCTGCAAGGCACATTAAAAATTGCAAAAATTGACATGTTCTGTTTCATTTGCAAATGCCCTTCACGATAACATTGATAACAAAAAACAGTTTAACACAATGAGAGACATGAATGAAATAGCAAAAATGAGTTTTTGTTCTCTTTATCTCTTTATAATCTCTAAGAAAAGCAAAGTGGGACACTAAAGGAGGAAAATAAGAATTTTCTGTCAAGTCAAACTTCAAATGACATAGGGAACATTAAGCATACACATGATTAGATGAGCAGAATTTCTTTATTCATTTCTTTTAATTCTAGTGGTTTAAGAATTCATGAGAAACAAATTCAAGATCCGAACGTTATTTACAATTTCCTGATTTGAAAAAAAAAACCCTCAAATTTCTACCATTTTTGTAAATTCTTACCTTTTCTCTTATTTCATTTGAATTTAGATTTGACATGAGATGTTTTATTTTCCTCCATTATTTTTAGCCTTCATTGATCATTTGGGCTTTAAAGATATCATAGAGATCAAAGGTTCATTGTCGCAAGTTAATTCATGTTTTATTTTGTGTGAAATTTGTTGTTTGTTCTTATTGTTCTACGGGAGAGCACATACGCATGAATGACAGCCTGTTCAGTTTTGCAATTTTTACTTTTGTGCCCTGGAAGAGATACGTTTCCCTTTGTATTGACCTAACAGGTTGATAGCCAATTAAATTACCTTTAATATGGCATACATTAGCTTTCAGCCAAATATTTTATAAGAAATATAAACTTGAAAAAGCGTTTACTTTCTATTCTTTTCTTTTCTTTTCCTTTTTTTTTTTTGCTTAGTGTAGAAGGAGAAATAGGAGGAAGGTAGGGACAACAATATACAGCCGGAAAGAAGACGGTAAAGAAGAAAATAATCTTCAAGTAGGGAGGAAGAAAGAACAGAACCAAGGGATGAGCATAGGCTGAAGAAAATCAGAAGAGCACCCCTCCCAGTCTTTGTCAGTAGATGACTGCATAATGACAAAGTTGGAAAAACAACTGGAAAGAACACAGTGTCCTAAAGCGTGTTCACAAATGTGTTCACATCGCCGACTAATAATGTGAAAATAAAAATATTTCACGCTGCAGTGTGGTTTTTCACCGAGAGTTTACATTGAAATACTTTATTTCACAGTGTAAATTGATGAACAGTGTGAAGAGATTTCACGTCATGTTTCACAATGTGGGACACTGTTCTTTTAAGAAGGACACCACTTGGCAATCCCGACATACTGCTGATAATCACATGTACACTTCTTAACACAATAAATGTATGCGGAAACAAAACGAGGGGACATTGTTTATAGTGCTGATTAACAGAATTAGACTTTCATATGTCCATTACGAATTTCTCTCAATCAGTGATGTAAATTTCCCAATCAACATTTTATTCTTCACCTGAATATGATCGGCGTCTCGTCACTCTAGATCCTCCGGAGCGTCCACCTCGGCGTTTCAGAGAGACTGGTTGACCTGTGCAAGTAGTAAAAGCTGTATTGCTTTTAGCTTTGCTTTTAACAACAATATGTGAGAGATCAGTATTTAAACAAACTGTATCAATTAACAACTGTAATCTGCACACCAAAAAGGGAAAAACAATCATTCTGAAATACTAAAACGATATTAGTATAGACATTAGTTTTCCTATCAGATTTATATTTGCAAAATTGTGGCTGTTATAATCTTGGTTGGGTATAAATTCACTGATGGAATGGATATAAAGTTTTGATACATCCATGCAGCTTTTTGGGGGTTGCAATAGCGCTTCAAGTTTTGCACATTGAATTAAGTCTGTAGCAAAATACAAAACAAGAGAAGAAAACCTATTGAAATCTGCTTACCAATAGTGATGAGCACTGGAGTCTTGAGGAGGCATGAGCTTTCGATTCCAGCAAAATGACCGTTTAATACTATCAACCTTGATACAATTAAGGTGATAGAGATTACTTGCAAACACTAACGTTTAGGGGTGGAAATAATTGATGAAGTACGATCTTTTCTACTTATGAAATTTGACTGAATCTGCTTCTTGAAATAATCTGTGTTTATGTTTTTCGACATAAGCATAAATGCATGTAATACTTACCCTGTTTTGTAGGTGTTGAGCATTTCACTCCGGCAACCTCTGAACCAGGGCATTGTGCGTCCACTTGCCATGTGTGTTGACATGTTGACAGGTTAGCCTCCACTCCATCACACTGCACAGTGGTTAGTATCATCGGACCATCACCTGCCCCATACTGTCCAACTCCTGGGTCCAGTTCGGCCCCGGTATACCCAAGCTGTCTACAAACAACAAGTGACTCCGCACGACTCCACGAGCTGTTGCAGATTGTCCCCCAAACACCAGTGTGGAAAACCTCAACTCGTCCCTCAAACTTTGACCAACCGCCTACAAGCCGCAAAGACCAAGCAGCTGTAGGAAAAAGGTTGTGTTTAGCGATCAACTTAACATTGACAATCTTTACATATTTGAATTATTTATCTTCAAAAAGTGATGACTTCTGAACAAATTACAGTGCTTGTAAGCAAACCAAGGATATGTTATAATTCCTTTTGACAATTGCATAAGCACCTGCCCAAATACTTTATTCAAGTGATAAAATAAATTATACACTGGTTATGTCAGCCTTAATAATATGCCTATATTCAGCTATGTTATACGTATGTCATCGATTGCCTCATTTTTAGCGGCAATTGGTATCATTACATACTGTCATTAATAACTTAAATTCTTTGTTGTCCCCCGCCTCCCAAAACAAGTTGCAGAACCAATAGGTGGAACAAAAATATCTAATGGCTTGGTGTTATGACCAGACTTGTTTTTCATGCCAGTTGGATTGTGCAGACTTATTTCATTTTAGTATTTAAACAATAATGACGATCAGCGGACTATAGTACAACGTTAGACTTATCTTGTACCCTGAACATTTAAATGCCAGGTAGGCTCTTTTCAAGATGATAGTACAAAGGAATGTTTTGGGCATTGTTGATATTATTTCCCCGAGGAATCTCAACTGCCATATTACTTTACTTACGAGTTTGCTCAGAGAGCAATAAAATCAACAATTCCCCCAACAGGCCTAAAGTCTAAAGCATTCTATATCGATTTGTATATCTTGCAAGATTGAATGAATGTTTACTTGATCGGTCAATAATTGGGGTCGCGCTATCTAATTAAAACACTAGTCTATAACGGATGTAAACAAATTGTTGTCTGCGCTGTTATACCATTCTGTTTCAATTGCTATCGCATAACAAGTCGGTCACATCTCGCGATTTTGAGACCATTTGTTTACAGTACACCTAGATGCGAACCGAAAGAGGGCGGTTTAGTACTATTGGGCAGAGAGGCCTATGAAACGCGTTAATATACACGTTTTAGTACCTTCATGCAAATTGGAGGTAATCGGCGTAGATAATGCCCGAAATTTCAATCCAACCTAGCTATTTATCAGAATTCGGAATAGAATATAAAACAAATATAAAAACAACGATGTGTGCTACTGTCATCAAAGTGTGTAGAATGCGGAGAGATGAGTCAGCGCCTTCTCTACGCGGAATATAAACACGACCCGACAGCACTAGCTGGGATTTGGTTTCATGTCCATGCCTTACTCTGTGGATTTATGTTAATTCACATATCACGCAACGTCGCATTGTCTGTCGAGGGGAAAGTAAATTTTCTCGCGGTGCACGTTATGGTTCAGCGATGGATGGCAAATTGATATTAGAGATTGTAAAGGAGCAGGGTTGATGGAAAAGGGTTGTATTATATCAAATATTGTCAATGATAATCATAGGATACTGATTTTCTTTAGTGCCTTGCCATATCATGATACACAAGGCGCTCTACAAATGTTTTACTTTTTAAAATATACTGAGGGTAATAAATGAATTTTCAAAACAAATCCGGCAAAACAAACAACTCGTGTTGTACAAACGTTCTCCACCAGAAGCAGGTACTTTTATCATTATAACTGCCAATCGCTCTTTTCACCACTGTAATCTTTATCATGAATTTCATTATATGGATCATCATCATTTTGAATAATGCACACATGACCCTTATTCAAGCTGTAATCATTATCTTTTTAGTAATGATGAGTACAAAATTATCATAAGTGCTTTTCACATTCATATTAGGCAAATGCCGAACATGACATGACTCATTAAACGAATGATATCAACATGTAGCGCCCCCCTTCATCCTCTCCATTCCCCTACCGCCAGGGCATTTCAATACAGGGTATATGGAAGGAGTGCCTCGTTATCTCACCAGTGATATTGGATGCTCCAGTCAGGCTAGGAGGAAGTAAAAATCCGCCCTGCAAGAGACAAGCCAGTATGAAGGAATTCATCGTCGTCCTCAACACATTTGTCCAATCATTACAAGAAAGGCATGTGTTCATGTAAGAATGTGCTCAGCATGAAAAACGCTTCGTGGAGCAGACGATAGATGATGTGTTGAAAGAATGCCTACAGGCATTGCGGATCATGGTGAGGTTCATGGCTCGATATGACGTCACTTTCAGTTTTCGCGCTTGCGCGGAAGATGATACATCTAGCATGTCTAGGACGGGTAATGGTTATTTTAAGAGCGCTTGGATTAATCACGTTGATGGATATCCACTGCATTCAGAATGGAGCAATGATAATTGTAGGCCCCACAACAAATTAATTCTAGAAATGGTTCAATCCTTTGTGAAAACAAAAAAAAAAAATCGTGATCAGATGTAAATGAATGTGTGTGGCTGGGTTCAAAGCATATGTTATGTAAAGTCGATTAAGGCCCCGTCACACTACAGCGAATGCCCAACGAATGCCCAACGTATGTCCAATAAATTTGAAAATTTGAAGATATGTTAACATCCATTGGTAATACTAGAATAGTTCGTAACATGCTTGGCGTTCTTTGTATTCATTAGCTATTCGTCGAGATTCGCAGAGATACGCTGGAGCCGATTTTATTTTTTAAACATGTCCAACATCTCCAGCGTATCTCTGCGAATCCCTATGAATAGCTAATTAATTCAAAGAACGTGAGACATGCAAAATGTCTTCACATATTAGAATTCGTTGGGCTTTCGCTTGGCATTCGTTGGGCATTCGCTGTAGTGTGACGGGGCCTTTACCAATCATGTCGTGTCCACATCAGTAGCACTTGCATTACTCCATCAAAAACAGCCGGTACTAGTAATCTAGATGTTATATTTGATCAGGAAATGTCAATTCGAAGTCATATAACTCAAATTCATCTGAATATGTTAGATATCAGTTGCGTAACTAAAGTTTCATAAGGCATATATTTGTCTAAATTTGCAGCTGAGATACTTATTCATGCTTTGATTTCTTCTCGCTTGGATTTTTCGGATTTTCATTCATTGTTGTGTAATCTTCAACAACAACAACAATAACAAAAAAAAAGATGTCAAAAAAACTTCAAAGGTTGAAAATTTTTGCTGCCCGGTTGTTAACTTTTACTAATAAGTTTTATTCCATATCATCAATTCTCCCTTCCTTTATTACATTGGTTACCTGCATGTGGAAAAAAAAAAGATTGTTTTCAAGATTCGGATATCAGTGCATCACTCAGTTCATTCTTTTTCCACGTATGCCTTCGTGACTCTGTTCAAAAATACAATCCGGCATGAAGTCTACATTCATCATCAGATGCATTGCAGGGGCGGATCCAGGAATTCTGTAAAGGGGGGGGCGCAACTAATATTTTTGGTGCCACTTGCGGGTTTCATTTCATTTTTTTTCTTTTTATTTCCTTTGTTTTTAACGATAAATAAAGGGGGCGTGCGTCTCTTGTGCCCCCTCTGGATCCGCCACTGCATTGTTACTGCAAACACCCAGAGTAAAACATGGATGAGGTGATTGTGCTTTCTCTTTTAAGGGATCAAAATTGTGGAATCAGTTATCTCTTCAGTTAAGGCCTTCAGAAGGTCAACTTCAGAAACATTCAAATCCAAAAATAAAACGTATCTGTTCCTCTCACACTGAGGAATATGATTACTGTCTATAATGTTAGGAATTACTGTATTCTTTATCCGGTATGTATTTTGTCTGTTGTTTGCCATTTTATCCTCTGTTGTCACGTTTGAACATGTATATGGATACATGTATATATCTTTATATCGCCATGAGCACTCAAAGGTGGATCTGTGTGCTATACAAGTGGCCACTATTATTATTGTTATTATTATTAATGTCCTTCATGCATCTCTCCAAATTGGTGATTGAATAGCGCGCTCTCTCTCTCTCTCTCTGTCTCTCTGTCTCTCTCTGTCTTTATAGATACATACATGTATTACATATGACATATGATACATACAAATATATACATATCCCTTGTGTGTATATATACATATATGATTATATATATATATATATATATATATATATATATATATATACATATATGTATATAGCGTAAATTTTGAGCAAAGAAAATGGGTTTTCATCGGAGCCAGAAATATTTGAACAGCTGTCAGTTACTTTAGGGAGGCATATAAGAGTTCAACAGAGTTTAAAGAAATATCTGATTTCATGCGCACTTAGAGTATTTGCGCTTTTCATTTCGGCGTTTAAAGGGGATGGCTAGTAACTGATCAGTGAAAATCAGTGCGAATGCTGAGGGAACGATCGCCCCGTCACTGTACAGGCATGCTAACCTGGAAACATTGAACTGCACATTACTTGAATATGAGACCATTCTGAAGCAAATAATTTTCACAGAGCAATGCATATATAATGTACTCTTAAATGAATCCCACAAGGATTGGAACAATCATCCCCCAGCATCCCCACTGATCAGTTACTAGCCATCCCCTTTAATGCCGCAATCTTTCTAAAAATTTATTGGAACTCTAACATAATATCTGGTTTGCTTGTTTCAAAGTTTGCGATCATACGTGCTCTGACAGATGACACACTCCGGACCATGTACATCTGGGATGGGCATACAGAGCTATAGACGTGAGAAAAGAACTGAACGGAGTCACAAAAAAAACTGACGGGGATATTCTAACGTTTTGTAATGGAGCAGCTTGTTTTTGTTTTTCGTTGTCTGTTAAGTTCTTCTTAGCTTAATCTGGAGAAAAATTAGCGCCACAAATTATGTGACATCCATGAAGTGAATATCAAAGGACCACAATGGACTGCTCTTACCATAGTTAAGAGTTTTTCAGATTTTGTTACCGAGTACATTTGGTAAATAGGAGGAAAGTGCATTGCTCAATAACAGGACTGAATTCAAATCCGACGACTTTCAAACATCCAACTTCAAATTCAAACTCCAACTTCAAACCCCAAATTCAATTATGATGACAGGACACAATGTCATTTTATATCATATCGATCATATCAATAAAAGGTATTCATAATTAACATATTGGCCATTCCCTCGGAGGAAAAATAACTGCATTTTAAACAAAACTGCAGATTTATAGCAATTTTTCGTAAGTGTTCCATTACCTGCATTTTTTATTAAACACCATTAATATTATCATATACTTGTACAAGACGAGATATTATCTCTACATTACAAAAGATGATAAATGAGATGGTAAATTCAAAATTTCGAATGCTGTCATGCACTCCCCGAGCCTTTCGTGAATGTTTTAATTCAACACTAAAAGATGGTGGATATTTGGATTGTAGCTATCAGACACCGCGACTGCAACTGATTTTTTATTAAAAGAGAATGAAACGTAAACATACATGTCAATTGATTGAATATAGAAATATCATTGGAACACATCAGTGAATTGTTTCAAGGAATATCAACCCGCTCAAAAGTTATGAATTTATGGTACCGCAGTTGCTTGATAAAAAGACTAAACAACATTTCCTGACGTCACAGCAGGACAACCATATATAACAATAACAAAAATGATTAGGTACATTTCTATAGTGCAGCTGCTATATACATTGTACTGTAGTGGGATGCAATGGCAGACTATTGTTTCCTTAATTATTCCTTTGTAGATAATATACGTCTAAACTGTTTGTAATTCGATTAAAAAAAGAACTGATTGAAACTTGTACATTATTACAAACATAAGCATGATAAGGATGATAATCAAAGAGATCAAGGAAACAGGAATCCCTAGAACAGCACTCGGATATGTCTGCCCCGGCAGCATGGGGATCTGCATGTGTGAGCCGAGCCCACGGGAGCGTCCGTGAAGTCATGAACTTTCTTGATGGAAACAGATACAAATATGTACCTCCTAACTGTTTACTCCTACAACATAGGGATATAATTGCCTAGCTGGTATTAAAGTAAACCATCAGATAGGACCGAAGAGCTAGGCATAGAACAGGGAGATACAGAGCACCTAACTGTCCAGCTTTTAACTCAAAGACGGAAGATTCAAATGTGACTTTGAATGAGCCTTATTTATGTGCACTTATTTAAGTAGTAGTAGTAGTATAGTAGTAGTAGTAATAATAATAATGATGATGATAAGAATGATAATAATAATACAGGTGTAATAATAATGATAACAACAATAATAATGATAATAATAATCATGACAATCATTCTTATTATCATGATTATCATGATTATCATTATTATTATCATTATTATTATTGTTATTATTATTATTATTATTATTATCATTATTAGTATTACAATAATAACATACTATCAAATACCTAATAAAGGAGAATTTCAAGCTGTGAAGCTCTATCACTGGCACTTTATAGCTAACTTTCCTTCTCCAAGAAAGAACTTTCGAAAGTAGATCACATGTAAGCTCCAAATGCAAATTTGTTTCTGCTAGAAGCACATTCTGAATGACGATAATTCCACTATAGTAAGTTGGACCGTACCCAAATGATGGTGTGTACGCAATCAAGAGGATTTGCAATTGAATTCTTAGTCGTACTGGTAGCCAGTGCATGAAATTCTTGTAGATTTGGAGTAATATGGCCATTTTTAGGAGATTTACACATAAGTCTTGTAAAGTCTTTCTACACATACGTTACAACTTTATAATTGTGACTCAGGCAATCCAATCAAAAGACAATAACAAAGATTAATCAATCAATCAATATGCAAAAAAGGAAGAAAAATAATATTTAAGAACATTCCACAAAATCGCATATCCTATGAAAGTAAGCGTACACATTCCTTGCACTTGTTCTTGACATATGATAACGTGTAATACTATTTCCCCTGCCTTCTGGTAAACCAAGTGCTCTTTCATTATGCTAGAAAAATGAAAATAAATTGAATTCTCTTTCGTATTAGCGATGGCTGCAACTAAACGAAGTAACCGCATTGATCTGCTCTTCTGAGAACGTTTCTGCTTTAACTCAATCCAAATACATAATTATTCGGGTTTCATTTCCCATTCAAAACACAGTGATAGTAAGCTTCCTATTGTTTGGAATCGTATGTCTGTTGGAAATCCACGATCAAAATAACAAATACATTCTATGATTTCAAGCGACTAAACTCTTCACTGAAGATGAGAACAGGTTCGCTGGTATTCTGACTACATTGACTACAAGGTTTTGCTATGCTTCGAAGTAAATCCTGACTGATGTGACCCAGTGCGCAACACAAATGAAATCGGTGGTATCAAAGCGTAAGTATTCCACACACATAGTATCAAAATATCGTTCATTAACCAATTATATACAAAGAAGCATTGCTCCAGTAGATATTTGCATATTCATGTTTTATGCCCGATTAAACTTCCGCCCATAATACATTGTTATACAAAAGGGTGTTTTGAGGAAGTACAATGTGGTGTAGAAAGACTATAAAGTGGCATCAAAGATACGAAATGGGAAGGTATATTGAGGTGATATGGAAACGCCAAGAGAAGTTCAAATTATTGAGGAAAAGGAGTAGAAACTGAGGCAAAAGAGCGAGAGAGAATGAGGTAAAGAGAGATTGAAGGATTGTGCGAACGAGGATGGGAGAGATATTGACTTGGGGTAAAACCAACATCGGGGTGAAACAAAAAGAAGGAAACTTTTCCCCTTCTTGCGATAAAAAAACAAAACTATCTTAA
The DNA here is from genome assembly GCF_040938485.1 of Diadema antillarum. NCBI lineage: Eukaryota > Metazoa > Echinodermata > Echinoidea > Diadematoida > Diadematidae > Diadema > Diadema antillarum. The sequence continues at coordinate 30,039 of NW_027272377.1, forward strand.
AAAATGAATCAATGAATAGACAAATAACTATGATAATGAAGACAGCGTTAATATTGACGTATACGTTACGTCATTTGATACAATGATTATTTCCTATGAAATTCCATTATCATGTGCGATACGCGGATGAACGTTTCCCTAGCAACAAACTCCGAAGTAAACGGTGAAAGCAGCGTGGGGTTCCCTGTGTAGAATAGTGGCAAATCACTACGTAACATTCACATTTCATCAACGATGTAACAACGCGAAGGAGTGGGAAAAATATCAATAGCAGTGATGCCTTTTCTTGACTTCAGTAACCGTCCTATGAGTCCCTTTAAATTTCAGAGAATTGTCACTGAATTTGGATCTCGGTATAAGGGACGTATGTGACAAATCTTCACTCGAACCACCTTGAAATCTAACCGTAGTGAAACTACGGAAGCGTGACTTATGTTCTTTCATAGTTTAATATTTCTTCATTGTTGCCTCATGGCAGAGGTATCCTAAATTTGAAGTGAATGACTCTGGACAATTTTGACCGTCAGAAAAATGTGCTAGGATTTCACGTTTAAAGTGGGTTGTTCAGCATGATTCCAAAATCCTTCCCTCACTAGCTTAACACTCAGTTGTCTGCCAATATTTCTCCGTCTGTTTGTCTATCTCGCCCCCCCCCCCCTCTCTCTCTCTCCCTCTCTTTCTCTGCCTCTTTTTTTGTCACAACCTTTTCGCTCTAAGCCCCCCCCCCCCCTTTCTTGCTGTAATATTGCAACCATGCATAGGTATAGTGTGGCCCCACTTTGATGTAAAGCAACAACAAATTTCTTAGGCCTCTCCCTCTCAGACCATTAAAAGATCCCGGCAAATCAAGGGTTTGTTGATCTCTATTGTTGCCTTTTGGATATTTACATTACCAAATCACGGAATACTTCATGAAATGATGTTTATTTCTACTAAAAATTTTTCCCCTGTAACACTTGAGCTAAACAACACACACAGTTATGTGACTTACCATTCATTCCTTTTACGTCCTGCATTTACCAAAAAAAAAAAAAAAAAAACCACCGCAACTTCACACGTTCTTTTTTAAGTAAATGTTTCTGACAAAGTTTTGAAGTAGCAATGATGGTATGGCATAACTGTGTTTATTGTTCAGCTTACGTGTTACACGTGGAGGAAGAAGAACTGGAATGTGAGTAAAGATGATTTAGATGATTTGTTTTTCAACGGGAGGGGTTGCACAGTGCGCAGAAAAAAAAATCGTTTAAAATAATTCATGAATATTTTCTTAAGTATTTTGTGATTTGGTAATGTACAGACAAAAAATCCATCAGTAGAGGACAACATGCATTTGGATTAAAGAGACTTTTTAAAAATAGAATCATGTTATAATGCGGAGGTCACTTTGTTACATCCAGTCAAATGTTAAGGTGGGTGCACGGAATGCTTTGGAAATTTGGCACATGGGTTGTTTGTTGGGCTTACAGTCGACACGAGCTCAACCCGTGTGAGGTTTACGGGGGGAACGTAAGTGGCGCTCGACGTATTTACGCTATCGGCTCCCCGCAGCGTAGCTTGGGCCTGAATCCATGTCCGCCTGCAGAGGTAGGCGATCAGGATTGCGACCACGGCAACGCCAATGACAATGATGACCACTTGCCAGGCACGCAGGTTGCTTACTGTTCTGTTGTTATCGGATTTTGGAGTTGATCCACCTGGGGCAAAGAGCGGAAATCGAAAAAAAAAGAAAGAAAGAAAAGAAAAACCTGTGTCGAGACTGTTTCAAACTGGCAGTGTATCTCGAATACTCGTTCCCATGACATAAACTATTCATCTGCTTAGGCACGCTGTGCATAATCAGACACCGCAAATTGTTCCTATTCTCTAGACATCGAATTCCACTTTCGTTCATGCAGACATTTTGCAGGTGGAAAAGGATATGTGACATCAATGGCGAGATGAATCAACCCATGAATTAGATATCACGCACCAACCAAGATCGTCTGTACATGCAGGCATCACATTAGGCGTTTTCACATCCAGCCCGATAAAAATCCAAGCTCGAGATATTTTTCGCGATTGCGAATTAGAGCGCTATTTCATTTCTTATTCACATCAGCCTGAAGAGAATTAGCCCGATTTTTTTCCGAGCTAATTCGACAGCTGAGTATGTGCAAACAGCATCAGTAATGTGTGTGCCCTCTCAAAAATTCCTCATGATTTGTGTGCAGTTTGCCTCGATCGATCGGGTCACACACGCTAAGCATGATGGGATGCATCGCGCTAATTTCTCGAGTCGTTTTCACATTATCAAATAGCGCGCTACTGTCCCGCTATTTCAGAAATTGCCAGAGTTGGACTCGAGAAATTTTCTCGATCAGAGCAGGCGTTTTCACATCAGCCCGATAAAAATCCAAGCTCGAGATATTTTTTAATTTCCCAAGTCAGAAAATAGCGCGCTATTTCGAAACACCGGGCTGATGTGAAAACGCCTGCTAGCGATACAATTAGTGCTCACATTATCAAATAGCGCGCTATTTCGTTATCGGATTAATTTCCCAAGTCAGAAAATAGCGCGCTATTTCGAAACATCGGGCTGATGTGAAAACGCCTATTGTGTCACTGCTCAGAGACGGGTGGTAGTAACCCGAGAGAAGCCCTGCTTTTCAAGAAATATGTAGCCTTATGATCTATGAAAAAAAATATATAGGTTCATATATTGTAACTTTAATAATTGGCCAATATACCGTTAATGCAAGGTGCATGGGCACAATGATAATGAAAATAAATGAATAAAAATAAATAAATAAAATAAATAGATAAAAATGAAATGAAACGAAATGAAATGTACAACAGTGGATTTTTTTTCTTTTATATATTTAACGAGGCTTGCTGTGTTTCGCAAGTACTGATACTTACTTGGATTTTTAATGGTTTTTCTATGCGTATTAAGATATCCGAGCTGACTTCGAAGACATATTGAGGGTACCCTGCATCCTTCAAATGGAAAGAATACACACAAAAGAAGCGGGGAAATGTTTAACAATTCTTTTACACACACAGCGATTTAAGTATCTATACAAACAATTGTCACCCTTATGCAGAGAATAATGCATGAGGATCATTGTCTAAATCTAAAGACAAAAATATTAAAATTGTAATTTTGATTTATTTCAATTCAATTCAGTTGACTTTATTTGTTCTGCCCCACATTAGAAGAAAACACGACCATTTTAAGCAAAGCATTAACAGAAAAATTCCTTATGATTTTAAAGAGGATAAAGTTGAGATCAATAGCAGCAGATTCTTGTCATTTCTTGTATTTTGTCTGTTCGATTTTACGTATATAGATTATATACAGTGCGTATCAGAAAAACGAACCAAGTTTCATTGCAACTTTTGCTGTCATAATCATTAATTTGTCAATTGTTAATAAAATGTATAAGGTATACATGAAGGGAAAGATGGCACTCTTCCTTTATTCGATGCACAACTCACTTTTCATAATTCAAGCATAACAGTAAGAACAACGGACAGTGCATGATGCTACCAAATTTTCATTTGCACGCACAAATCGCGACTTTGAGTGAGTTTTCATACTTTTACAGTTATCTTTTCAAAAACAAAGTTCGTAACCATAATATCTATACTTTCTTCTCTCATATGAGACCTTATGCGTAAGATATGAATGATGCATGCTCGAGCAAAAGTTGCATGAAAACATATTTCATTTCAACTTATAAATGATAAACAAGCATTCAGCTCTCCCGACTTTAAACACTGGACAATTGGTTCAATATCTACGCAGTAATCGAAAATTTAGTAGCACCATTGTCCATTGTTCTTACTCAGTCATACTTGAATTTTGAACATTGAGTTGTTTTCATCAATGAAAGAAGAGAAATGTACCATTCCAATCTAAAACGGTGGCAAAAACAATTGCAAACGAAACCTCTGTTTCTTTGTTGTTGTTGGTTGTGTGTTTTGGTTTTTTGTTTTTTTTTTTGGGGGGGACGCACTTTTGTTGTACATTATGTTTATTTCCATTCTTTTTCCATTTCACTGACTAAACCTAGTTCATACCACTGAGGAGCATATTCCTGGTTATCAAAAGCATGTCAGTATAAATAGGTACAGTTACGTAAGTTATCATTATGTTTACCCATTTGGAGCAGTATACTCCTTGATCAGTTATAGCAAATATAGACATAATAAAAAGAATTTGAAAAAGAAATACACAAAGCCCCTGGCAAAAAGTGTAAGGATAACAGCATTTTGTGCAAATGTCACTATTTTTATCTTTAAAAAACACACACATTTTTATTACAATGAGATTTGTACACAGACCTTGAACATATTGAATGAGAGAGAAAAAATAAATGTATATACTTTATACCAATGTATATCATTTTTTGAGAAAGGTCATGTTTGATGGGCATAGAAAAAAATACAAAATTATTGCTTTTCTTTCACTTCCTGACGATACCTCGCTTCATTACTTACGTTTACTATCACACTCCATCCCTGCGTCACGTCTGTGTGAACAGTTTTGAAGAACTTCCCGTCCACTTGCCGGACAGTGTCGGAGAAATCTTTCGTTCCCCTTGCACGCCAGCCCGCTGAGTAGGATAGGGCCACTGCCTGGTCCGAAAAATGGATCCGTGGGAGAGAGGTCCGACGTGGTGTAGGCCTTCAGTGCCCCGTGGAATCCCAGCTCTTTACACGCAACCCCAGCATCAGTAAGATCCCAGCCACTGTCGCAGATGGTTCCCCATTCGCCAGACTCACCCAAGATTTCGAGGCGGCCCTCGAATGGGGAAGAACCATTGGCTAAGCGTAGGTTTCCTGCAAATGTGCAAGATCGAAAACCTCATCAGAGCAATATTTTCTGCTTTGTCGCAGTGTGTTTGATTCTATTTCAAGTATAATGCATTTTTACTATCTGTTGACATTATCTAACGTGATATCCATCACAGTTAAAAGTTGCAATCTCTACCGAAAGCCTGATAATTATATCACGGTAAATCATCTATCAGTCCGAATCAAGATCTCCCTGTACTTCCGTGGAGAATGAGATATCAATGGGGAAAAATTGTGTGTTACGAGGGTAAAACTGAAAAACAGCTGGAGACAATATTATCCCAACTGCTCAATACCATCATTCGCTTATAATTTCCATATACACGTACGATATTGATATGTCTTTACTGTGCTCTATTCCTTTCAAAACATCAAAACGGTACTTGACTACCATTAAAACTACGAGAGAAGTTTAGGGCAAGAAAAATAATAATGGACTACATGAGAGCTGTAAAACTTCCAGCTACAATCTGAAATACCCCAGCTCACGATTAGACAGCATCCATTAAACAAAAGTTTAGACATTTCACATTATTGCAATTTACTTCCTTTTGCGGTTTGTAACACTGAGCTGCATCATTAACGACCCAATTGCAAACACACTTCAAGGTTTCTTTTATAGAACCTGGGACAACGCTACGGAAAGTGGGAATAGCAGTTAAAGACGTGTACCGGTTGATGTGCATTTGACGCCCGCTGTGTGGCCATCACCACATCCTGACTTCATCTCCACATCAGTGCGCGGGCACTCGGAGAGGTGGGATTCCGTTCCGTTACACCGCACATTGAAAAGGAGCGGGATATTCTGTCCGGACCCATATTCTCCTGCTACCAGTGCCATGTCTGCCCCAAGGTATCCAAGCTCTCTGCAAACTACCATCGCATCTTCGTGGTCCCACATGTTGTGACATATTGTCCCCCAAACGCCTCCAAGGAACACCTCAACTCGCCCCTCAGACTTTGACGACCCACCCACTAGCTGTAACGACCAGTCAGCTATTTCTGTGAGCAAAATAAAATAAAGCTAATCATTATCAATATTCATATCTACGCCAATCATTTAAGCGAAAGGTGAAGGAAAATAAAGACAGTGAAATGTTTTGTCAATATTTTCCTACAGTATCTCACTAACACTGAGGAAAAAAGCCTCACTGAGCAAATTAGACCCCTCCTAGACTTTCCGCAGAGAACGACATACAATTTCCAAGTAGTGTGTGTTTCTTGTCACTCCAAAACTCAATTTTATACTCATCCTCATTACCTGTAAGAAAAAAAAATGATTCTTGATTACATTGTTATATGCATAATTATGATTACATATATCAGGGCTAGACATCAGGGCATACCAAGGCTCGACAATGATAATGGTGGCCCATAGTACGGGGCCACCATATTTCCAAAAAGATTATTTTTGTTGACCGATTCGGGCGACTAAAATTCAAGATGGATTATTACGTTTCCTTTTATTTCAGGCCACCAAACTTTGAAATTTTAAGACGTTAGTGACGCGAATGGGCCATCAGAGGAAGGTGTTATTGTCGAGACCAGTATGCATATTGTATACACTTCTATAGATTACATGCCAGACGATCGTTGGCTTTACACATTTCATGTTCAGTGTCAATAGTATATAAAAGGAAATAAATTTCGACAAAACCTCAGGACAGCAGCACAGGCCATCTTTCTCTCGGAATAGTCAATTCCTGTCGTTATAATTCTGGAATTTCAATATACATTATGCAATGTCACCGCGTAATACAAACTGAAGGAAAAATTGAGAGAGAGCGATGTATTCCTTTCCAAAGAAAATCCACTCGTAAAGTAAAGTAAAATCTCAGTAGATAAACCCTGACAGATTCGTTTCGTGTTTCAGACTCACCTCCTCTGATACATGTCACTAATGAAAGATCCGCTGTGATCAGGTGAAGCTGAGAGATGTCTCAACTTTACATCATTACTAACACGTTCCGCCGAAACCACTATCCACCAATTCATCAACGTCTGGAAACGTTACTTATCATACTGAATTTGGACGTGCACTCGAACGCTTCGTTTCAAGTGATTACCATAATGCAAGTTGTACGACTTTCCTACGGTCTTTAATGTAATCCCTTTTCCAGCATGCATTTCTGAGAATACATGTATAGTGAAATTGGAGTGTCCAAAGACAAGTGAAAGACAGAGTTGCTATCGGTATCTATTTTTTTTTTCTTTAGATTTTTTTAAACCTTGGTGGGTGAAGTTTATCAAATTAATGTTTATGTTTAACACACTCTTTGAAATTATATCTTAAATACATAATATACATGAACATACACAAATTCACACACACACACACACACACACACTTATATATATATATATATATATATATATATATATATATATATACATGATATAATTTTCAAAGAGAGAGTTATGTACTTACCAAGTAGACACATGCTTCTAATACTAAATGAAGATTTTCACAATGCTGAACTTTAATTAAGCAGGTGACAATGAAAAGACGTGATTTCATGATTTCTTGCCTTGCGGTTGAAATTTTTATCTACTGGGTAATATATATAATATATTCATAAACACATGATCCCGTCAATTTGACGGGATAGAATGCTTTTAATGTGCCTCGAAATGAAGGTTCCAAGATATGAATTTGAAATAACAGTCGTACATTATGTTGTCAAAACTGACGGCTGTTGCTGTTTCATCCGGGTTTTTTTTTTTCTATTTTGTAAAAGAGATGGAATATATGACTGATGCCTATCTGTGGCAGTCACATGCTACGAGGAAATACAGTTTAAATTCGGCAACGCAATCCTAATCTTTTATCATTTCCCATTCCTTTTAGCCCACAAATTAAAAATGATTGTTTCAATGAACCGGCAGATATGCGGAGCACTGAAATGTCACCATCCAGCAGAAGAGACGGGTCGTATTTCGGTCACATAGGGAAATTGGCGAACCCCAGTGCGTGCCTGCACATTGCAATACCGGTCGTGACCATTAACATGCCGTGCAGTAGATCGAGAGCAGCCCGCTTTCTCTGCTGCGTGCATGAAATTAGGGGCCACAGCCGAGGCTCTGGATTATTGTGTAAACCGAGCCTACTGCCATGACGATGAACACAATGCAGAATGCAAAATTATGCATTTCTCCGCACACGTTCTTTTCTGAATGCTAAAGCGTGTTATGTGTCAAATCATGGTTATTTCAGGGTAAAATGGTAAAAGCGTTAAAAAACATTGCAAGACATTCAATACATGCGGATTAACATTGATTTACAGAAATTTGCATGTTCAGATTATTGGTACGTAGAGGCACGTGTTTTAAAACCGGTTATGGATAATGCATGGATAATGCCCTGATCGAACGACAGAGAAATACACGTTTCTCTCTTGACACACACCACATGCTCGATATGTATAACAAACAAATTACCATCACCTAAATTGTATAATGAAATAATTTATTCAAGAGCTGTCTTCTTCTAGAGTTTAATGTTTAGAACACGCCTCACTCATCTTCTCTTACGGACTCACCTGTGTAATTGTCGGCTCTGCCTCCGTCTAATAGCAGTAAAATTCCCCGGAGCAGGAGATACTCAAGTAGACGAATCGCGCCCATGTCCTTCCGCTCCCCGTGGCCATTGGCTTATCTCTGTCTACAATGGGCGGCTGCTCGGAGCACAAAGCATACGCAGATCGACAAATTTATGTCTTGATTCGTGTGTTCGTTTGCTTTAGACATTTGCGGATTTCGCGTGCGCAAGATCCACAGACAGCTTACGGGTTTGTAACGTTTTAGGCGATTTAACAAGGTGCCACTTAGACAGTGATAACTGACGGAGACTTGCACTAATAGGATATTATCTATGTCCTGGTGGGGGGATAGACTGCAAGGAGTAGCGGTGTTAACACGGATGAAAGTATAATTTCATGCTTACCGCTAAAAGGAATCGCATTAAACAGAAATGAACGAGATCATGATTATCCAACGTGACTCTATATTCCGATGTTATTGTAACTGATTGCATTTCAAATCATTGTAATTTGTACTAAATCCTACCAAATACTGTGTATAACATCAATGGTTTATCCCTTGCGTTATAGCCCTGAGATATGAGAATTCACCACAGAATGCACACACAACTCATGTGACTTCGAACGCATCAGCCTAACAAGCTTGGAAACGAATTAACTTCATATATAGTGATGGCCCGTAAAAATGAATACTCTCGTGGTGCGCTTGTTTCTACTTGTGAATGCATCATTTACATAACCAGAACAGACGACCTTCTATCGATTCATGTCATTTTCCGTTATGGTCCTTAATGTAATTTACATCGTTCAAGCTCGGGCACACGAATTAAAAAAAAAAAATGAAATTGACAATACGCCATGCAGAAGGGAGTGTTATCATCTCAAATGGTGGAATCGCATCTGCTGTGGCAGGAATTTCGTGGGGCAGCGGCATTTTCCCTGTGAGAGTCAATTAGTCAACATTGACGCTCGAAGATGTTGGGGGCTACGTATAAGTTCAGATAGTATTTCTGCTGTGATAAGTCATTTGCTTGCGCAATTTAATCACATGATGTAAAGCTAAAGACCCTTGTACTTTTAGTCACTCAGAACTGTTTTTGGTACTCTTCGCAATCCTCTCTCTCCATCATTTTTTTTTTATTGTACTTATCAGATTTCGATGAATTGTTGATATGATCCCAATATCCGACAAGTCAACACCTTGAGGTTTCCCATAGTTGTTTAGTTAAAATCAATGTTTCACCTGTTACAGCCTCACAATCTCTGACCAACTTTAACTACATTAAGAGTGGATGTTTCAAGATGTGTTTCAAGTTGTAGGATGTTGAATAAAAGTACATATCGTCGGCTGAGAACGGGAAGGACTTTGTCGCAATATGGGGGTTATTGCGTTGTTAATATCATGCGGTAGAGCTCGCTATCCTCTCTACATTATGAATTCAATTTTAGATTATCTATCAATTATTTCTGTAAAATTGTAGAAATTAAAACCAAAAATGGCGCTATTTTACCATGTATTTGGAACAATGTTTATAGATGTACCCACTTTTGATCATGAATAACCTTTCTGTTAATTTTTTATCAAAATTGATTGATTCATTTTTATTTAAACTCACAACTTGGAAAGCGATAGTGCTCCTTCTGGTCCTCAGCTGACGATATGGATTTGAATATTTTGAATATTATACGAGTTGCACTCAGTAAAATCTTCTAAAGCTCTTTGTGTTTTGAATTAAATAGGTATACATTATGATGTATGCCATTTCTAAAGACACTTGACATTGTTTGTGAATAAAACAAATAGTATGTCCTTTCACTTTTAAAAGATTTATTGCTTGAAACATCAAACATATAATGTCATCGAGTATTTCAAATGCTAGCAAATACACCTAAGGTCTACCTGACTCAGCTGACTGTAAACACAGATAAATGACGGATAAATTTTCCGTAATGTTTTGTTACATTATATATCGGCAGTTGTGACCTTACAAATTTCATCTGTAGCGAACGACAAAGTGAAGAAAAGTCCACTTCATCGTTTTGTTTGATTTCCGATTATAAAACAAACACGAAGAATTCATCCTTACATATCTATATATGAAGGGGAACTGTGGAGCTAATTTGACATTTGGGCCTACTTTTGTCCATCGACTACTGCAGCCCCTTAAACATTTCTTGATGAAAAAGGCCGAACACTTGTTTCTCTGAAGTAAAGCAATATGTACGCAATTAAAAGCTTACAAGCACTCTTTCACTAGTCAGCCATGACACGCTGGATATTCTTGTCTACAGGTCAAGACTTTTTGTTGAGATGATCGAATGTCATTTTGGTTGTTTTCATTCTGTCCATTGTCCTTTCTAACGCAGTCGCATTGGTTGGAATACAAGTTGGGAAAGTTCCTCTCATCTGATTCATCTCATATTCCCATCTCAAATTAGCTTTCTATGACGTCTCTCTCTCTCTCTCTCTCTCTCTCTCTCTCTCTCTCTCCAGGTGTAAAAAAAAAATGAAGAGTACCTGGCAATACTGGAGTTCTGATACTGCCGGGCAATTTGGACAAGAAGAGGGCCTAAAACACTAAAGACGCTATACCGTGGTGTAAAAGACCTACGCAATGCAAATGCATTTTGACTTGTGTTGATATTATGGTACATCATTATCACTTATGTGGCAGAAAGAATACATAAATATGCCCTGTAAGCCCTATATCTTATTACACTATTTTTTTTTCAGAATATTTGGCTCCATCTGGCAAGAAAATATATAGATAGACAATTTTTTGACACCATAGATGATCGGGCTATTATAAATAAATAAATGTCAATAATTGATTGCATTGTATATATCCTTTCAAAAACGAAATTGTTGGTATCATTATCATCATTAAAAGTAGTAAAAGTAGAAGTAGTAGCAATCAGTATTAGTAGCAATGTTACAATATCAGAAGTAAAAATAATAATAGTACTATAAATGTCATTATAGTCACTATTATCAAAATTTCATAACTAGTTTCCGTCAGTTGGTAGAGTGTGGAACACACACACACACGCACGCACACGCACGCACAAATACTCACAAACATGCCAAGACCGAGAGTTTGCTTTTACAAATAAGTCATAATGAACATCTCTCAAGAAAACAAATAGGTTCGACAAACAGAGAAGATTCCTGCGTTTGATAGACGGCTTTGATTAAAAAGAAAATAAGTTAAAAGACTCATATTAGATCGTGCAAGCTATTTATCATCCAACATTTAGCGCTCTTTGAAAAGAAGCACTTTTGAAAAGAATAAGAGACGTCCATTTAAAAACACTCCACTTGAAGTTACTTTGCGCCATGCAGTCGCGGAAACTGTATGCGCTTTATTGTCAGAATGAATAAGATGCATTTAAATCGTTAACTGCCGCAGTCCCTGCTCTTTTGTAAGTATACAATGTGATAAGAATAATAGATGTGAACGAAGGATTTTACTTACGTTTACATTGCGATCGATTTTTTTTTCGCAGTAAATATGTTCTTTCAACGGGAATAACAAAATGGGTTAGATGGCGACTTGAAAAAACCTTGAGCAAAAACTTCTTCGATCGAAAAGATCGACGAAAGGAAATTTGCAAAGAAATTTGTAATAATGTCAGAAAACTTTGATAATAAAAAGACTGACTTTAGTCCATTCATGACACATTCAAATGATCATTCTTGGAGAGAGATCGAATGAAGTAAAGTTCTTTTTTACGAACTTGACAGACGTCACACACAGAAGCGATAGCCCTTTCGAATTCAGGGTATGAACCATCTTCGTTGCTTTCACTTCTAACCTTTCCTGACGGTTCAAGAAAAATAATGACTTCGTATTCAAGCAATTGCAAAGATGAAATCAACATTGAATTTTGAGATATGGACGGCCATGAGATATGAAGGTAGCCATGATCAATATCAGCACTCTCGATACACACAAACGAACTCTGCAATACTTCAACACTGAAGAAAAAAAATCTCACTTTGCTTATTGACGATAACGGTGATAACTTTCTCTTATTAGAGATATTTTACGCGACGATAAATTATCTGAATCCTTGAAAAATTCATTATATAATCACACGAAATCCGTGGTATTAGGGTTTTCGTTATCAATATCAACCGTTGAGTTAAGTAAATCTCGTAATTACGTAATTCTATAATTTCATTGATCCTTATCTGATATTACAGTTTGGCACCAAATTGGTTGTAAATGGTCATTACGATAAAGATTAATAAAGAGTAAGAGAAATGATGAAGACAATACTTAGTATCTTTTACATATGCTGTATTAAAGTGGTTATATAAGGCATTCAAACGTGGGATAACATTCCAATGCAACACAGCAACACTGTCTTCTTGTACTTTCATCATAATCAGATTTTGAAATAGCGTAGTGCAGTGAATTAATGAAACGTTTGATTGTTGATGGAATAACAACTCAACATATTTTCAGCCAGGTTATTTGCCACCTATTCTGGTAACGTGATGATGGGTCATAAGTTATTATGGAATAATGTAACACCCCCCCCCCCAACACACACACACACACACACACACACACACACACACAAACATGCACTACATGCATGTATGTACTTGGAAAATGCTGATATATGTAATGATTACCAGCATTTACTACAGGTGTGATAATGATGACATATAGGATGTCTCAGTAGTCCAGAGTTTAAAAACTTTTGAAATCCATGTCTTGCTCTTCACATCCGTACAAACAGCTTAACGGATGACGCATAAACCAATAAAAATATGAATGAATAAATGAATAAAAAGATAGGTAGATAAATAAATAAATAAATAAATAGATGAATAAATAGATAAATGAAAAATAAATAGACAACCGAAACAAACATAAACGGAGGTGTAAAACAATAGAAGGTTTCACGACATTGGCTCCTACGACATTGTTCTCATGAATTACCTGCACGCTTAGCCAACCTCAAATTCTACCCACAAACATAAGTCTCACCTTAAGTCTAATCACTAAACATATAACCCTATCACAATCCTAACAATAAGTCCTAAAAGAATATGAGACCGGAGCAATTGTCACAGGAGCAAATGTTGTGTCACCAGAATATAATTATGGAACATAAATCAAATATTCAAGTATGGAATACATAGACAAATTGCAAATGAGCAAAAATGTACATACATATTTCACGATAACAAAACATAAAAGGATGGGAATATACAGAGCTCGATGTGAGCTTTGACCTGTTGACCCGAGGCCACTAAAAATTGATGTCGGGGACCAAATTTCTAAAAAGGTTACCCTTTTTTGTCCCGATCGACCAGGCTTGACTTCAAAATGATTTTATAATTTCCGGTAGTACCGGCCTCTACATTTTATTTGTGGGCCACCAAAATTTCAGAGTCAAAAACATTATACTGGCCCATTCGGACTACTGAAATAAAGAAAATCGTATACATTTTATGTGAATTACATATGTAAGTTTTATATAATTAATGTATGTAAATATATATATACATATATATATATATATATATATATATATATATACACATATAGTGCGAGAAGGGGTCTCGACCATTTACAACACCAGTGTAGCTCCTTCATTATTTATATTCAGTGCGAGAAGAAGAGCATTCGTGGACGTATCTAAAATGATTATGTTTATTATCATTATTGTATTCTGTTATGTAATCACGAATGTATTGATGACATAGCCATTATAGACTCACACTAGTTAGATTTACATTGTTACGAGTGTAGCCATACAAGTGAGTCATTTTTGTATCATTACAGCCCTGATGAAGGTCCTAACGAGACCGAAAGTTCGGCAATAAACACTCACGTGGATCACTAGTTACGTCCACGAATGCTCTTCTTCTCGCACTGTATATATACATATATTTTTTTTCTTATGTCAATAGATCAATAAGATCATATTCATATTAATCAAAATCAATTCATGATAGGTAGCTAAAGCTAGGTTATTGCCTCTAGTTGGTTTGAAGTTGTTTGGTTTTTCTTCTTTCTTCTTCTTCTTCTTCTTCTTTTACAACAAGATCTACTGGCTGCATCAGTCAACGCATTGTCAATAGCAAGAAGACGCGCTCTTTTACTACCAAATTCTGACCATATGAGTACGTAGTGCGATTCTTTGCTCTCTGAGGAAACTAAAAGGGACTGATGGCATGGACATAGTCAAGACTCTGACAATCACCAACCAGGAACTCTTGGTCATTATTGAGAAAAGACTATCAAAAATAACAAAGACAAACTCTGACATGTCTGATGGCAATACAAATCATTATTATTATATCATATTATATTACATTATATTATATTATATTATATTATATTATATTATATTATATTATATTATATTATATTATATTATATTATATTATATCATATTATAATACATTATTATCACTGATGATTCATTGAAAAGAAAAAAAAATCATCGATGAAGTTTTCCTCCTGATAAAATATTCAATTCTCCATCCTTATTCCCCTGTTCGAATAGCTCAGAATGAAAATGATGGTACCTTTTTCGTTTGTAATGGGATTCAGGTCGTCACTTTTTGTGAGATGATTAGAAACCAACATATATAAAATTTTAAAGAGCATACAATTCTGAGAGGAATTAGATATTTATTTGCTGATAATTATTTTTTTTAAATGGATAGGGCCTAAGATATTCTAGTACAAAGAAAACAAAGTGGTCCTTTTAAACGTTGGATCTTACGTAACTTTGATGTAAAATTCTATGATTTTTTTAAAAGACCGTGTAAAAGATGTATCTTAGGTACTGAATGTACCGATTGTGTTGTATAAATATATCAGTAGCTTTTTTGTTGTTTTTTTCCCCGTTGGCCACTTAAGCCCAAATAATCTATATTTAGCATTGCAATTTCATCTAGTGTCTTTATTCTCATATGTGACGTAAAATACAGAATATGACCCAAAAAAAGTAATGAAGAGACATAATAAAGATAATCAGTGGAAATTTCACTGAAAATTTTAGAAGTAAGATATCTTTTTAGATTATAAGAATGTGTGATAAAATGTTAATATTTTCATTTTCTTATTAATTAAATAATGTTTAATCATAACAAATGTGTGTAATGATCCACACAGATATTAATAAATTGTACCCCACGTAATAAGTCTAGACTAGGCGTGCATACTTCCTCATCGTGATCTCTCTCTGCAGGTTGATAGTTACAAACATATCAAATTAATCATTAAAATAAATTTCCTGATCTTCTTTTTTTTTGGAATAGAATGATTTCTTGAATTCAGTCTTAGTATGTGCCAACTTCGAATTTAAATGTCACTGTCATATGTTGCAGTTGTGCTTAGTTACACATGATTTCCTATCATAAACAGGATATTCATATACACAATATAGAAAATAAACATAAATATATAGAAATGAAGAGTTTGTTTGCAAAAACCGATAAGTCCATATTTTCCAAACGGGAAATATTTGCGATTAGAGGTCAAGAAAAATAAAGAGAATATTAAGAAAATGTTTCCTTCTTTTGACCATAACTTCAAAAATGTACCTTTATGACCAATATACCATTTAAAAGGTATTATTTTGTACTTTATGACAGAGACCATACTTCAAAATCTTCAAAAATGGACTTATCGGTTTTTGCAAACAAACACTTCAAATATACAAGTCAAAAGCATTAATGAGCTTTTTTTATTTCATATAAAGCGTCTTTTATTACCATAATCATGGGGGCTCTTATACGTCACCCAAAGGAGTATCACCGCCTCATGAAAAAGCCTTTCAACAAAAATAGTGTTCATAGAAAGCAGCAGTTGCAATAATATGATTTGCAGCTCATACTTTCTCAACCATTTATGGAGGGCACCACTGTCTCCATTATAACGACCAATTACTATAAAAGAAAATGCTCGGAAATATCCCTTCTTTAGCCGTGAGGTGATCATTGGTGTAAGTAGTATTTGCTCAAGAAATCATTTTCTGTCTGCAGTTCTTCTCATTCTCCTTTGTTGTTCTATCCCTCACCGCTTGATTAATGATAATAAAAAAGTTCCTCATTATCTCCCCGTCAACGGCAGAATAGAAAGGACAAGTGAAGGGCTTTAATATGCTCCCGCGCATGCGCCGGGAGAACACTCTGCACAGATATTTGACTCTTAAAGAAAAGAAAACCAACGTCAAAAGTAAGGGTCATTTAGTCGTCTTGGAACCTTCACCCCTGAAAGATGATAACTCACGACTTCTCCTCTATTCAGGCATATTAAATTTGTGAATTTGCAAAGTCCGTGCAAAAAGAAGTGGTAAGTATTAACAACCGATTCACACACACTCATCGGGAATAATATTAAAGTTTGATTTGGCTTATAGAGCTCTATAAGTCAAGTTTATGCGAGGTCTATCGTGTTGGCAGGTAACCTAGATGATTGAATATGCATATCCGAGTTTTATCCTGACAATTTGGAATTGTGGATATTCTGTTGTATATGTCGCCCGGATGTTGTTATCCTTCAAATAGTTTCTGTTTCCAATTTCCGTGAGGAGGGATGAGATCTTAGGTCATTAGGAAAGCTCAGACGTTATAGTTTTAAAGATATCATGAGAACAATCAAGTTTTGCCGTAATATTGTTATCTAATCTTTCATATTTTCTTAATCTAATACAACACTTTGAGTTGTTAGGACGAGACTTTGGGTAGGATGTACCCTCTATAAGGAAAATAGTTTCGACTTTGCACCTTTAAGGCCGTGTCACACCTTTCCGGGCAATCTACGCTGGCTTGTTGTGAGTAGGGATTTTCCAGTACGCAGAACTTTCCGCGGGCGGACAAGAATGTTTGCGAGTTTCGCACGTGTGTCTTACTTGCTAGACGCATAATAATACCTTCTATTTGAGTGCATTCCGAGTGACCTGCGCGAGAGCTTTGAAACCGATCCATTTTCTGTTACGAGCGACTTACGGGTACTGCGAAACACCTGCGTTGGAGTTGCCTGCGAGGTGCTGCGAGGTTTGCCCGGTAAGGTGTGACACCGCCTTTCGTGATTGTACGTGTGACACAAAGGTAGCACCTTTACGGGTGCAACTTTGCACCTTTCAGGCCAGAAAAGTAGAAAGTTGCACCTTTAAAGATTCTCAAAGTTGCACCTTTTTAAAGGTGCTCACTGGTCTGAAAGGTGCAAAACTGAACTCGTGAATGCACTATAATTATGGTACACGTTAATGTGCGAAGTTAAACCTATTTTTCTTAGAGCTTGCTCGACGTTGAATAGAGGGTGACTTATAGCTTGAGGTGGATATTAATATTTGCCTCTTGATTCTTGTTTGGTCGCCAGCTGTAGGCATTTTGCGGGGCAGTATCTTCCAAATCTGTGTATGACGCTGATGTAAATATCTAAGAATTACCTCATACGGCTGACATGAAGAGAAAAAAAAAACACAACGCCCTAGGCAAGTTGGACAAATCAAGTTATATTGTGCTATTCAAGAAGGGAAAAAAATATCAAAAAGTACGAAAGTTGCTTGATACTTATGTCAAGTGATGTTCCGTTAGCAACCCATATGCGTGAGTT
The DNA here is from genome assembly GCF_040938485.1 of Diadema antillarum. Classification (NCBI taxonomy): domain Eukaryota; kingdom Metazoa; phylum Echinodermata; class Echinoidea; order Diadematoida; family Diadematidae; genus Diadema; species Diadema antillarum. The sequence goes on from NW_027272377.1 coordinate 48,010, forward strand.
TCGCAAGTCAATAATTCCTTTGTAGGAAAGAAGAAATGTGAAGCTTGCTGAATTATGGTCCACGTGCATGACATGTAAAACAGAATCGAACAGAAAGAAATGGCAAAATTGTAAGTGATATACCTATAAGATATCTATCACTTCTAATTGCTGCGTTTGTTCACGTTAAACACATTCCATTTTATCTCTGACTGGTATGGGAAATGCGTCATATATCTCCAGACTTTCTAGAACATTCATATCAAGTAAAGTACAACATTATTTATGAATACACAGTTCTTTCAGATAGCCTGTCGGTTCACTGTCTCTTCAGGCTAACAAACATATCCAGAAGCCGTTATCCCAATCAACCAAGCTACATTATGATAACGGTCTCCTCCATTGTATTAGATTATACATTATGTTCGTGTATACTGGCAGTCATATCTGACTTTGTTAGGAACTCTCGTTTCATTTTGATGTCCGTTGTTGATTTGTCAGAATTCTTTCATTTGTACAAGTGGAAATTGAAGGTGAAAAAACGTGAAACTCTCATGAACTCTGTTGGGTTCAAAATCTCATACGATAAAGAAATTTGTTGGTGCCTCTATTGGATAAATAATTGACATGATAAAATTGATAAAGTAAAAACAAAACTAGAAAAATAGTGAAGTCAAAAATATGAATATAAACTACTTCATTGAGTAATTACTGCCACATTTTGGTGCACATTTTTATTTTCGTGAAAACGAAAAATACTGTAAAAACCTAAAGTCACTCTGAAGATTGTACTTTATTATGATATAGTTCATTTTCTGCAATGTAAATTGTTTTGTATTCAATTATTTTCTTTCCAGTTGATCAACAAAACCACCACCATTCCGAGTGACACAGCTGTTCAAGCCGTCCTTTCCCATCGCAGAATGAATTCCACTGGATTAGCAGGAATTGAAACCGACAAACTAGTTGCAGGTCCGATGTTCATAGTCGCTACTTGGTTAGCAGTCTTAACTGTTGGAACCAACGCCTTGATTCTCGTGACGTTCGCGTGCCAAAAACGACTATGGACATACACCAATTACTACATTATCAATATGACTGTCGCTGATTTGCTTGTTGGTGCGGTTGTCATGCCGATTCGCTCTATGACTATTCTTTATAATGGTTGGCCGTTTGGAAGTGTTAGAGGGGTAATATTCCTTGCTGTTCATAACACTTGCGTTGGTGTTTCAGTCTTAGGGGTGTTGGTGATCACTACTGACCGTTATATAGCAACCTTGCATCCCATTCTACACTATTCTGGGAGGACCAAACGCATAGCGGCATTGGTCAATACATTTACATGGATTATTCCATTTGTATTTTGGCTATTTTTTAACGTGGTTTGGTACCTCCTCGATCCCACAGGTGAAACGATTCCAAACGGTTTACCAAGGCCAAATTTTACTAGAACTGTGGCTCTGAGCCTGTTGACATTTTGCATACGATTCGCTTTGCCCTTTTCCCTGATACTGGTCCTTTACATCCGTGTGTAGTTGAAATAAACGCTAGGGTTAAAAAACGCATCCCGACATCGCACTCAAAAAGGATACATTTCAGAAAGCGAGCAATGGAAGGTGATAGAGATATCGAAGAAAGCAAAAGCTCAGTACGATGTATCTCATCGGACATTTTAACCAGAAAGCAGGAAAAGTCCGAGAACAACATAAGAGGTAGGAGTTTCCGAAACCAATGCAGCGCTGCCAGTAAGCATGGGAACCTTCGAGGAGGCAGTGAAGTAAGAGAAAGCGCGTCGACCGTTGGTGGTAAGCACGACAGGGTTCAACGTGTGGTACGAGGGCAGTCATCGGCAGAAGGTCGCAAAGCCCTGAAAACATTATCCTTTATCATATTGGTGTTTGCAATAACGTGGCTGCCCATTGCACTTTATAGTGTAATTTGCTACACAATGTTTCCTCATGTCTACAAACAGATGAACGATGCTATTGGCTTCAGTGATAAGGCGAGATGGATATCATACACAAACAGCTTGTTTAACCCAGTGGCATACGCTATGGCGCAGCCATTAATTCGTCAAACAATTGTCAATATTTTCTGTCTTCGCGTAATCTGCAGAGACGTGAAAAAGAGAAATGAAGGGAAATGAACAACGCAATGTCCTGATGATGAAAAAGAAGGGATGATATTATGAATGTTGCTTTAATTGAATAGTCTGGTTGTTGTTGTTACTCTCTAAATTTTTTATAACTCACATTTCAAAAGTAATTTTGCACAAAAAAAGGAAGTGCAGTTTACAACAGGTAAGGAATGATATGGGAATAGTCCCTTTCTCTAATAGCACGAGAAACAAATATCAGCAAAACGCAAAAGCAACATTTCTTCTACGCATAATTTTAGATGCATGATTTGTCGCAGTCTTTTTTTCTAGAAAAACAAGGTTTATACATATCAAGGGAATTTATTGTATTCGTAAGACCAAAAAAAATACGTATAAATTTGTTAAAATTACATTCTACTTAGCTTAGACTATAATTATCTCACTCCACAGATATGCTCTGTGGGTTTGAGTGCATAATATTCTTTGTGTTACTCATTCTTTATATTGTGTTTGGATACTCATCAAAGAGACACCTCAATCGTGAACCCATGAATAAATCAGTCAATAAAAACGATAGACTTTAGCAAACACAGAATTCAGATATTTTGTCACTTTCAATATAAGACGAAAATTAAAAATAGAATCACCCAACAACTGCCCAATGCAACACAGAGCATGTCACACACAAGCTATTACCAGTATTGGATGTTATACTCTCAATCAGACTCATTTCCTTTTTGGTCATAAGATATAGCAGTTGTGTCGAGGTAAGAAGACTTTTTGCCATATTACTAATATAGTTTTGGCATCGCAATTTGAGCAGCCACGCTAACAAACCAGTATCCGTGTGAATTATTTGGTTCCATGGTATTTGCTCCTTCGACAACTGTTCCCATTTAATATCTGCACGCTAAAGCGAAAAATAAATTCCACCCTCAAACATAATCCTCACCCTATTACTCATCCTCATATCAAATAAACCAAAAATATCAACAACAACCAAAAAAAAGTGTATCGACGGTTGTGATATACTGGGGTAAATTTATGTTTGCATGTTTACTTTTTTATTTTGTAATATATAAATTTAGATAGATAGATAGATATGTAGATATAGATATAGTTAATTACATAAGTAATAGAAATATATCTTTTATGTCACCCCTGGGGAGACACTTTGCGATGCTTATCAACCTTTTCATACATCCCATTCAATCTATACCTTTCTAAACTGCTGACAACGTCAATACACATGTCCCATGCACCATGTACACTGTCTCTCTTAAGCTAGAGCCAATGTTATATGATATTATATGTATGTACATATCTCTACATGATCGAAACAGAATATAACATCATTATGATTGACAAATTCGTTGTTCTCTGTCACATCCCGGGAACTCTTTTCGTGTGCTCAAATGAATTATTCCGCTCTATGTCTGAAATTGGTTTGCTGCAAATTGAATCTTACTTTTAAAATAAAAAGCACCACCAACAACTTTCGTATTATGAAGGCACTTTTTATTTTTGCGGTAATGAAGTGTGAGTCAAGCGTTAAAGCTGTAAAATATACGAGAAGTGATAAGTGAAAGAAAACAATCTATGTAGGAGTTCTGCATACGTGTGTTCTACATTCATTAGTTACATAATATGTTTTTTGTTACTAACAATGGTACATGTACATAAAGCTCTGTATACAGTCATAAGTGTTTAGACTACTATGAAGTGAACATGATAGAATATTCAACATGATAGAATAGTCAATCTATTGGCTTTACTGTCATAGAATTCAACTTAAACTCATACTATACTGGAGTGCTTCAGGACCTTTAAATCACTGATGGGCTTCACAACTGTTTATGGACGTGTAACAATCGTATTGTTCATAACACGCATCTTTTCTGCTTCTTTTTGTTTTTCACTGAAAATGTGAGAATATGTCAGAGAAGTTTAGTGGCATTCTTCAACCGATTTACATTAATAACTTTGTTCGAAATTATCAATGTTAATCATATATATATATATATATATATATGTGTGTGTGTGTGTGTGTGTATATATATATATATATATATATATATATATATATATATATATATATACATACATCTATAGACAGTGAGAGAGAGAGAAATGCGTAAGAACTTTCTTTTACTAAAATTAAAACTACCCCAAAAATAGGATAGAAAAACGAATATACATAAGGAAGGCAAGTCACAGAATCTATTTCCTACAAAGCTCATATTTGATCTTAATCTTGATCAAGTCAAATCGTGAAACTTTGTCAATAAGAGTAGAGGATGATGGTTTCCATTGATTCGTCCCTGCTAGTCAAGATTCTGGAGCATCTTTAATGTGCAGCCATTTTCCTCACGAACATCATCCAAGGTAGTAAGCGGGAGAGCTGAATTGATTTTTCTGTGAATGAAAAAAAGAAAATAAGACGAGCACTTTCATTTAGCCGAAATTATCGTGATTATCGATTTGTTTGGTTGACTCCGATTTCTAAGACTCCTTCGTCATGTTTTTCTTGCAGCTTGTCAATATTTTGCACAGTGCTTTTTCTTCCCCCCCCCCCCACCCCCCGTATTTTAATTTTCCTCTCTTTTTTTTTTGCGCATTCTTTTTCATTCATGTGTGCACGCAGACAGTGTTTTTTGTTTTGTTTTTCGAAAAAGTTATCATATCTTAATCACTTCATAAGCACAATGTCTGTGGAAGGCTGAATATTCGTGTATTTATGTATATATACTTATAATTGTATTTGCATAATCAATACGTACACATTTTGATGGAAGATATTGACGTAATTGCATCCGAGCTGTACCAGGTTATGGCCGGAAACGGGCTATATACATATATAAGGGAGCTCACAACTCAGATTGCCAGCAGAGTTCAGTTAGTAAAGTTTTTCACGCGGGTTTTGTCATAAACATATTACACCAGTGGATACAAGAACATCAAATCTGAAGCGATCCTTAAAGCTTAGCCTCTTTTGAATCCGCTGTGTAAAGTTTATCAAAGAATTCATCGTCTTTAAGGTAAGACGACTTACCTGTATTCTTACACAATTTTTAAATTTGCATCGGTGTAAATATGTGTCTTCACTAGTTGTAAGCATATCTTAACTATGATTGTATTAAAATTCATGTTCACCAACTTAAATAACAATGTGAGAAGGATAATTTTTTTTTCAGTTCAACCATGACTGCATTTTAAAAAAAGAAGATATTGTTCATATCTTTGGGGTAGATTTCAAATATATGATGATCAGTCTGGCCCAAGATGTTCGAATGCATATTACTATGAAGTTCTTTTTGCATGATTTGCGAAGTAGTTGCTCTCGTTAATTTTATTTCTTCTCAGTCTCTGGTTGTGGATCAAGAAGATGAACACTTCATCCGTGAACGGTAGTCAAGCAGGAGACGTTTATGAAGGACTTCAAGTGAATCTGAAGTTTTTTGTCACTTTTGGACTTTCTATCTTAACAGTGTGTACCAATTCATCAATTTTGATGGCGTTCGCCTCCCAAAAGAGACTGCGTACATATACAAATTACTACATTTTGAATATGACAATTGCCGATTTCCTGGTGGGCATAGTAGTCATGCCTTTACGCTCACTCGTAATATTATATCGTGGTGGCTGGCCATTTGGACGGGTCACTGGGCTTACCTTCCGCGTGGTACAAAATGCTAGTTTGGGAATCTCTGTTTTAGGAGTGGTGGTGATAACCATAGACCGTTACATAGCAACCCTGTATCCCATCAAACATTATTCGATGAAGAGCAAGCGCATAGCACTTGTTATTAACATGTTAACGTGGATAATTCCATCAATTTTCTGGTTATTTTACAATTTGGTTTGGGATCTTCTAGATCCAACTAATATTACTCTACCCAGTGGGTTACCAAGGCCAAACTTTGCTAACACTTTATCTCTGAGCTTGTTAACATTTTGCATCAGATTTCTGTGGCCTTTTCTGTTGATATCTATCCTCTACGTCCATATATATTTCAAAATCCGACATAGAATGAAAAGACACGTGCCAACGTCAGACAGATTTGCATCATCTAACCAAGGCAGCGAAGAATCCCAAGTGCAGGTGAAAAACCTGGATGACATGATTAATACATGTTCCCTGCACTTACCAGCTGCTGGCGCAAGCAGAGCTGCATTGCCCTCTAATTCCTCTATTATCGCTGCGGGTATACATGTCGTATCAGCAGAGGAAATTAAGGATGTCATCTCTCGAAATGTGGACAAAAGCACATGCAAAATTGGGATTACGAACATGCCAAAGGCAGGCAAAGAGAGACCTATTCAAAGTGGAATTAAAGGACAGTCATCCTCAGAAGGCCGCAAGGCCATGAAGACATTGTCGTTTATTATATTGACTTTTGCAGTGACATGGCTGCCACTAGCAGTCAGTGTCATGTTCTTTTCTATCTCTCCAACTCTTTACAGGAGAGTGAATGCCATATTTGAATTCAGTGAGGTAGCTCGGTGGATATCGTACACCAACAGCATGTTTAACCCGGTAGCATATGCCGTGGCACAGCCGCTGATTAGGCAAACAATAGCTAGTGTTCTTTGCAGATGCTGCTAACTTTGAAATAGAAAAAATGAACGTGTGTTTTTGTTTTCATGAAAGAAAAACAGCACTGCATTTGCAGTTTACATTGGCAATTCTAATTTGATGAAGAATGGATACGCATTTTTCCTCTCCATACGATATGCTGTATATATTCTAGAACTTTATATCAAACTGCAATTACGGTAAAAACGTGCGTGTTCCATGTTTCCGTGCTGGCAAATATCAGGTAAGTCCAAGAGGTTGATATGCCCTCTCAAAAAAAAAGAGCAGAATAGGTGGAATAGATCGTCATTGAACTCATTGTAACATTCTAAAATCAA